>NC_056732.1:1635289256-1635366756 GCF_019279795.1 Protopterus annectens
AAATTAAAACTGAGGTATTTTGGTGACTAAATCTGCTTGAGTTTATTTCTTTACTGCCTCTATAGAAGAAATAACATCAGAAGTTTTGGAATGTTTGTTACTGTTGGTTATAATTCTAAATTTAAGAGTTTTTATTTTTTATTTTTCTCAAACAACAAGGGCGGCCATAGTGGTGCAGTGGTTAGCATTGTCAACTCACAGCAAGAGGTTCTCTGGTTCGATCCTCGACTGGGGTGCCTTCCGTGAGGAGTCTGCATGTCCTCCCTGTGGTCACGTGGGTTTCCTCCGGGTGCTCCGGTTTCCTCCCACATCCCAAAGACATGCTGCAGGTGGATTGGACACTCTAAATTGGTCCTAGGTGTGAGTGTGTGCTTGTGTGTGCCTTCTGTGGAAGGTTGAGTCCTGGGCTGGCAACTCAACACCGTAAAACTCCACTGCCAATCATGAGAGGACAAGGTGATCCACTGCGGCGACCCTTAACTGGGAAAAGCCAAAAGAAGAAGAAGATTTTTCTCAAACAACAAGGAAGTGAAGGCAGTCTGCCATTCTCATGCTGGGATAGCTATTACCTGAAATCTCTGCTGTGATTACTATCTTTAATCAACCATTTTTTCGGAAAAAAAAAGTCACCAGTATTAGGAGTGGTAGCCCAAAACTGTCCAAATCCAGGACATCATTCTGAAAATCAAGGATAGTTGACAGACAGCTGTTGCATATTTTTACATTGGTACTGTTTTATATTTTAATGTCATAACCATTGTCAGAGAAACTTTGAAAACCGTCATGTTGTATAAAGCGTAATCCTTTCATTCCCTCTTTATTTTTATTTCTGATTAGCCTGATCTGACAGTGTCTGATACCTGTTTCTTTGATGAGAGTTGTACTCCAGATGAACTTCATGTCTTAGCAGAAGAGATTTGATGTGGATGGCAGAAAAGTTGTGACATTTTGCAAAGAATTTCCTTGTTGTAGTTGTTTAGCTTCCTTTAGTACTATTAACATCACTGTTAGCTGCACAACATTTTTACATGAATGAAGCATACACATATAAAGCAGCAAACTGTCTTCCAAGCTAATGATAGCTAGTATTACTAAAATTGTATGCCTGCTTCCTGAAATTTACCACTGCCACCTTAAGTCTACTCCCTTACCACAGACAGCGCATGTATTGGAAAGCATATCTTTACAGTATTAAAAAAAATCCTGAAAGTAACAGGCTTAAATGAAAAAAAAATAGCCAGGCAGGCATACTAAAAATAACCATTAAGCATTCCTAAATACATAGATGGACAGATGAGATAGATAGACAAACAGAGACAGACAAATGGATAGACAAATAGACATACAGATAGATACAGACAGAAAAACAGACAGATAGACATGCAGACAGAAAGACTGACACACATACAGATACATAGATACACTGACATATAGATAGATGCATATATAAACAAGCAAATAAACACATAAATAAAAAGAACTTAATAAAATGAAACCATGGTAAGTATGTTTTTGTTACTTAAATTCTAGCCTATTTAAAGTATAAAGCAAGTTAATAAATAATTTTAGAAACAAGCAAGCACTGTGGTGTACTTGATATAAGCCCAACTATTCTCTTACTTACATACATTTATAAAGATCACTTTAACATTCATGAGTTGACCAACATAACTTGTAGCTTGATATCAAAACAGTTCTTTATCTCTTAGGTATACATGGCCATCAAAGAAATAGAAATTGTTGCTCTAATGTTAATTTTAAAATTCCAGTTGTTGTTGTAAGAAAAATGTTAAACACACACACACACACACACACACACACACACACACACACACACACACACACACACACACACACACACACACACACACACACGTATGGATGGTGCAGTGGTTACTTTGTCACCTCACAGGTTCTCTGGTTCAATTCTTGACTGGGGTGCCTTCTGTGTGTAGTCTCATGTCCTCTCTGTGTTCATGTGGGTTTCCTCTGGGTGCTCCAGTTTCCTCCCACGTTACAAAGACATGCACCTGGAGCGTTTCTCCATGGGCCTTCTCTGAAAATTGGCTTTGTTTCAAGTCGGACTTTCCTGGTAAATAAATGTTAAATAAAATATATGTGTGTGTGTGTGTATGTATATGTGTGTGTGTGTGTGTGTGTGTGTGTGTGTGTGTGTGTGTGTGTGTATATATATATATATATATATATATATATATATATATATATATATATATATATATATATATATATATATATATATATACACACACACACACACACACACACAAACACACATGTGTGTATATATGGTTAGGGAGAATTAATGCTTGTTTGTGCTGTGAACAATGCAAATGTTCACAAAGTGAACTTTCTTCTTAATGGAGTTTCTGCCATTAGTCTTTTGAATGGCAGTGCAGTACAGTGGGGTAAGGTAATTTGCCCTTACCCCACTGTTGTGCAGTCTTGGAGTTAATATGCATGGGATGTGGGGGGGGGGTGGTGCAGAGGATCTGGCCCTCCTGCAAAACAAAAAAAATAGAAAGTAAGAATTGTTCGATTTTTTCAGCATTTGCTTATATGAGAATTTGCTGTAAACTGATCACTGTTTAGAGGTTCACTCATATATGAGTGTTCACTGTTTCTTGAGACATTTGTGTGTGTGTGTGTGTGTGTGTGTGTGTGTGTGTGTGTGTGTGTGTGTGTGTGTGTGTGTGTGTGTGTGTGTGTATATGTGTGTGTATACTAGCACCCCCTCTTATTTCGAACCTCTAAGAAGATAGCTGTATTCAGCTGTTCACTGATTGTTTCTCTGAGCTATTCCTCACTTGCTCTAGCCCGCTCCATTCGCCCTGTGGGCTCACTCCGCTCCCTACCCTAACCCCAAATTCCACCCACTCCCAGTGCACTTAATTTTATACATCTCCAGCTACACCTCCATCCTTTATTAACCAGTAGTTCTCTCTATCTCATTTAATTACCTATCATCACCTGCTACCTCCCTCTACCTAATTTTCCCATTAACAATTCCACCCTTTTACTTCCTCTCTATTTTATCTCATATCTCCCATCTTCTGTCATCCCATCTCTCCCAGCTATGGCTATTTTACGCAGGCCTGGGCTCTATAATGGGCCTTTCTTTCTCACTATTCTTACCCCCCTACTTTTGTCCCATTACCTTACTTGCTATGAATATCTTAGCCTTACTAGATTTCATCTCCCCTTAATACAAACAACTTCTATCACTCCTCTAGCCTCACAAACCCACATTAACATAACATCCTCATCATCCTACCTTCTACCACCATTTCATAGAACAACCCATATTAAGTATCCCCACACTAGAAAACAAATCCCTATCCTCTGTAAACTCTTGAAGCCCCTTCATAGCCCTCTGCAGCCCCTACTACTACATGGTGATATTCATCCTAGCACAGGTCCAAACAATACCATCCATGATCCCCATTCTGACCATCCCATCACTTCTCATATCTTCACTAGTACACATAACTCTCTTCTCATAGGCCACCTCAATATACATAGCCTAAATAATAAAATAACCCAACTTCATGCCCTGCTACACTCTTTTGATATCTTATGTCTTACAGAAACATGGCTTAAACCAGCAACTAAGGACAATGATATAATCCCACCAGGTTATAACATCCAGAGATCTGACCATCTAAATAAAAAGGGTGGTGGGGTAGCAATACTATATAAATCTCAATTACAGGTTATACCACTAGATATTCAACATCCCACACCCAGTAATGTTGAAATTCTAATCTCAAAGCTATAGATAAACGCTAATAAATCATTATATATAATTTGCTCCTATATCCCTCCAGGCAACAACATTAATACTCTTGAAAATGTCCTCAACTGGCTCTCCACATCCTACCCACAAGGAACCATACTCCTTGGAGACTTTAACATTGACTGGATGTGTTGTAACTCTGTCAAACCAACTACTCACATAAACCTTTATGGCTTCAATGAAACCATCACCTCCCCATACCAGAACCCATAAACCAAGCAATAAGCAAGCCACCTTAGACTGGATACTAGTTAACAGTAATCCCCTTTCTTATAAAACAGGTATATGTCCTGATGATATCAGTGACCATTCTTTTACTTTTATAACTAGACAAAAAAACATTATACCCAACCAAACAATCTTCAGAACTATCTAATAAAAAAATCTTCAGCCCAGCTAGCTTCCAAGCCAAACTCAAAGCCTGCAGTTGGTCACCCCCTTAAATACCTACCTCTTGAAAAAGCAGTCTCTTACTTTAATAATAAATTCCTCCAAATCCTAGAACACCATGCCCACTCACAGACTATCAGAACTAAGAACAAACCTGCGCCTTGGCTCACAAAGGAGACTAACCAAAAAATGCTTCAAAGAAATAGAATCTGGTCTAATTGGAGAAATACTAAAAACCCGTCTGATCATGAAATCTTTCGACAGCTGAGAAATGCTACAAAAAATTAATACTCCTAGATAAAAAAACTATTACCATAAACTCCAGCAAGCCCAACATCAAACCCACAAAAATTCTGGTCAGGTATAAATAGCCTACTCCACCCAGGGCACTCCAAAACTCCAACCCCATCTGATTTCACTCAGAATTCTCCCAGCCAAATTGCCGATTCCTTTAATAAATTTTTTGCTGAAACAGTCCAATCTTTAGCAAATACCTTATTACCTGCCAGCATCTCTAAGACACTCTGTCTAACCAATTTACCTCCTGCCCTTCAACTACAGTCTGTTCCATCCTCTCTCATCCATACCCTGCTTCACAAACTAAAACCATGTACTCCTTCAGCTGACCTCCTTCTAGCTGAATTTCTGCAAATTGCAGCTGGAGTACTTGCTTACCCTATCTGCACCTTAATAAACAGAGCCATTACAGAAGACTGTATACCATCTCTTTGGAAGGTCTCACATAGTATCTCACTACATAAGGGAGGTAACTCAATTGAACTCTCCAACTTCCGTCCCATAGCTCTACTTTCCCCATTGGCAAAAATCATGGAGAGATGCATTCACCGGCAACTACCTGATCCTCTCCTCCAAAATAATCTATTAGCTGATGGCCAGCATGGCTTTAGGCCATTTCATAGTACTACAACTGCGCTCCTATCCTTTTCTGACTCAATTAAAAAAATTGTAACAGCAACTTGCTCTCCTCTGCTCTCTTTCTAGACCTTCTCCAAAGCCTTTGACATGGTGAATCATCATTTAATCTTAGATATACTTACTTCACTTTCAGTTGACACTCAGGTAGTCAAATGGTTTAAATCCTATCTAGGAAATAGACAACAAGCAGTCCTCTGGGACAATAACCTTTCAACACTGCTACCTATCTCCCTGGGAGTCTCTCAAGGCTCTATTTTGGGACCCCTCCTCTTTTCATCAATGATCTGAAAACATCCCTACCTCAAACCACCTGCATACAATATGCTGACGATTCAACATTAATCTGTGCCACAGCATCTTCTGCTGAACTGCAGTCTAGCACCCAAAAAGTGTTTACCTTAGTTGAGAACTGGTTCTATAAATGCTGTCTCCTCCTAAACCGTAAAAAAAATAAACTTCTACTGTTTACCCCTACCCAGAAGTCTCTCCCTATAAATTTCACAGTTGTATCAAATAATGGCACTGTAATAGTACCTGACACAACTACAAAACTTTTAGGTGTAACAAGTGATCATAGTCTTAACTTTGACTCGCACATAAACTTAACCATCAAATAAGTTAATAGAAAACTTGGTTTCCTCTACAGGCTAAAACCCTTCCTTACACCGACTGCCAGGACTACTATCACCCAAACACACCTAATCTCCACCCTTCTGTATGCCTCCCCAATTTACACTAATCTATCCAAAAACAATCTCAATAAGCTGGCCACTTCATACAATAACATTGCCAGATTTGCCACTAGTTCCCCATTCCGAACTCACCATTGCCAAAATTTAAAAAAGCTAGGATGGTTGGAGCTGCAAAACCAGCTTCTTCTTCAGCAATTAACTATCACACACAAGATCTTGTATCATCCCACAAATACTCCCATACTCTCTCACCTTATCAACCCAACCCATATAAAAATCTGAGAACCCTACGCTCAGCTAATAAGTTACTAGTTGCAACCCTTAAATTCAATAATAAATCTGGTGATTGCCTATTTACTAACACCATCGGAAACTTTTGGAACAAGCTTCCTAATAATCTAACATCCCTGACATTCACTCCACTTTTCAAAAAGCAACTATAAACCTTCCTTAATTCACAATGGCTATGCCCATGTACTAATCCTGACTGAAACACTTTAGACATAACCAACCTTTTTTAGTTTATTTTCTTTTTTAACTTCTGTATTCTAACTACTCTAATTCTGTTTTAGTATCAATCCTTGTTTTTATTAAGCTAGACGTTCTTGCTTAGTTGTGTCATTTTTTTTGTCATATTATGTTAGATAAGCCTAACTAAATGTTTTTTTCTGTTTAATCAATTTTTTGAAAATGATCCCCTTATGTCTTTTCTTACTCATTATATAAATTTGTATAACATTATTGTGGAGCTTTTCTCCCTGGGCGTCTACTGAAAATGGACAAATATCCAGTGAGACTAGCCCGGTCAACAAATGTAAAATGATATATGTATATATATATATATATATATATATATATATATATATATATATATATATATACACATATCTATCTATATATATATATATATATATATATATATATATATATATATATATATATATATATATATATATATATATAGATATATATATATGTGTATATATAATATATATATACATATATATATATATATATATATATATATATATATATATATATATATATATATATATATATATATATATGTATATCTATATATCTTTAGCTATATCTATATATATATATATATATATATATATATATATATACACACACACACACACACACACACACACACACACACACATGTATATATTGAGAGAGAGATCTGTGTGATAACATGAAACTACCATAACATCAAATGTCGTGGTCTAGACTACAGGATCAAATTGGCAGAACATTGCACAACACTAAACAGTAAAAATCACCATTTTTGCAGAAGGGCAACTCCTCTCACCCCTGCATAGTATACATTCCAACTCTAAGATTGGACTACACTGAGGAAAAGGGTAAATTCTCAAATCTCCACTGTACTGTGATTTCCAATGTTCTGGCAATTTGATCATATGATCTCAACTATTTGACATTCAACATTGTGGAAGTTTGATCTTCTGACACGGACCCATATATATATATATATATATATATATATATATATATATATATATATATTTATATTATATATATAATGTGTGTGTGTGTATGTGTATGTGTGTGCTTGTGGTATGCATGCTGAGGAATGGCAGAGTTTCTACCTTTAGAAGACACAAAAACCTGACAAAAGCTTCACCCATTACCCCATCAATTCTAATCAGTAAATGTGCATTGCTTCCCTTTTAGTATTAATAATCAGCTATCAAAAGTTTTGAAGAAACAGATAACAAATGTATTATCATGCTGCATGTTAAAATATATTTTCAGTATTGTTTTGGTAACGTTTATATTTGTTGAAACTATTCATCATCATAGGATAGGGAAAGTAATGAATAGTCGTACACCATTACCTTCAAAGTTCACATTAGAGTTTTCCTAAATCCAGACTTTTTCATATCTGCAATATTATTTATATTGGAGATAAAGAGTAGGTCATTTTTCTCAGGGAACATCAACTTTAATTGTGCCCCGGACCCCTTCTTCCACTTTTATAAAAAATACTCAGACTTTTTTGTACTACTTAGAATAATCTAAAATTATTTTCTTAATCGGTCTAACTGCCATCTAAAGGTAACATTTTATATCACCCAGGATGACAGTTAAAACAAACAAAAAACATCTGACAAAATAATTTATGCGCAGACAGGAAGCCCAAGTGGACAATTAACATTTTGGGAAATACATTTTAAAAATGTATCAGTCTCAGCATCAATCAAAACAGCTGGCATGTATTTACCAAAACTGAATTTCCTGGCAAAGATGTTGATTTCTGGATCTTCTGACAGAGACCCTGATTTACTGACTGTCAGGAAAAGTTCCCGACAGGTGGCAATGCTAAGGAAAGGCAGGGCAGGGTATATTTCTAAGGCATGTAGACAGACCTGGTAAGTGAACTTGCATCCCAGATGCAGTTCCAATTTTGCTAAGGCTGTACTAGATGGGCACCTGTACCTTTTCTTGACATGATTGTAAACTATAGAACCACAGTATTCAGTGGCAGATCAGTAATATCTGAACCTTCCATTTCCCTACATACTGGAAATGAAAATTTCTTATTGAAATATATTTCCTGCTCTGGCTATGCTAATTACTTTGTATGTTTTTATTCAGAAGTATACATTTTGTTTTTCTAGTTTCCAGAGATATTCCATAGGCACAGAAGATGTGATCCTATCTTCAGTACTGGAAACCTGGGTTTGATAGATGTTAATGATATATATGGCTAGTGCCAGCACCATTAAGCAAATGGTGGACACCTTTCTCTCCTGGGGTTAAGTAATGTAAGAGACGATCCACTCTTAGCAGCAGCTAAGGGCTAGCCTTGACTGTAGGAGGGTTATGCATCTGTTAGATCTGGAAAGGTACAAGGGTGAACTTGTTGCTGGGTTGCTGGATGTTTTGATACATGTTTACAGTTAATGGCCCTTATTATGTACATAATACATGAAACTTAGTCCAGACCAATGGGATTTTACATAAACCATACAGAATATGCCTGAACTGCCTGAATGTATTTCAGCTGTAATTTTTGTAAACTAGGGAGGCTGGATGGTACTATAGATGAGGGATAAAAATTAATATATGGATCTGTCATCACTCATCGATCTCAAATTTCTCCCCAAGTGCACTAGATAAGCTGATCTTTTTGGAACATGTCCACTGAAAATGACAGTGACAATTCAAGACAAGTGTTTTGTGCATGGCAAAAACCCTCTTACAACCTGCCATGTGAGTAGCTTCACACCGTATTCCTACAATTGCTTATGTTAACTAAATCCATTGGCACACATCTTTGGAGAAAAATGTGTCATGGAATAGTAAAAAAATGAGTCATATAATTGCAGTCTCACAACAGCCAAAAATACATGCAAAAACATTCCAGACGTTTCACTGAGTTTAACTTATCCAGTATAAAGTCAATGAGTTATTCTTCTGTGAATAATATCTGTCCGCTGACACTCATTTTGTTCTCTTGTCCAATATGTACATACCTCTCAACTGTCCAGATTTTCACAGAATGTCCAAATTTTTGCCCAAATTTTTGGTCTGTTCCTCTCAAAATCTGATGTTTCCAGTAAATCACTGAGGATTGAAGTCAATAAATAATGACATACATTTGAGTTTCAAATGTTATATCCTTCGGAAAATACATGTTAATACAAACCCTGTTATTCTAACAAGTTTATAAGAGTGATATTTAAAATTTGTCCCAGTTTCTGGGCCTTTGTCCCCAATTATTTTAGGCTTTGTCCAGATTTCTTGCACTAAGATGTTAAAAGGTATGGGTGCATGTTTTACCCATGCCATATGCTTATAACATGCCATACCCTAATAGCAATTCTATAATTTTATTATTTTATTTATTTTCCATTTGTTTACCAGGTTGGTCCAACTGGACACAAGGTGACCATTTTCAACAGAGGTCTGGGTAAAAAAACTCCAGATGCATAGTATGCATAGTAAAAAAATATAAAAAATAATAAAAATACTAAAAAAATATATAAACATAGCTATTTTTTACAAAGAGCATGGAAAATATAAAAATAGTAAAATCAGAGTTTTACAAATGATGCAGCATACAGTGGTTAGAATATTGAGAAACAGTTAAACAAGATATTATACAACAAATATACAATTGCTTGAACATGAATTCAAAAAGATGTTTCCATAGCCAAACAGGGTCATAAATGAGAAATCATAACTATAATGAAGGCCTAAACACCTGGTTCACAGTACTATGCTCTAAGTGAAACTACACAGAACACCAGGGATGTTGAAGGTCAGGAACAGGTGAAATTAGTCTGGTTCTGTACAGGAACATATCCAGATTTTGAACAGGAAAATTTTTAATAGGGATTTTAAAGTATGTTTACTATTTAGACATCTAACATCAGGGGGTGGAGAGTTCCAGGCCTTAGCAACTGCATAGGAATAAAGAGATTGGCCTGAGCTATGTAGGAAATTGGTAACAGTCAGTAGGGAGGTATTGGATGGTCTTAGGTGATGTGCAGTGTTACGGAAGGTGAGCAGATCAGAGAGGGCAGGTATTTTATTTGGTTGGTATAGCAGTTGATGGGTCAGGAGAAATTGATTGTAGTAGGTTAGGGAGTTCTAACCATCCTAGTTGTTATAGGGAGAGGCAATGGTGAGAACGTAACTTCGCATTGGTTGCAAATTTTGAGATGTTATTGTAGCGGGTAGATATTTTCAGAAGGGCAGATTTGTTTAGGTCAGTTAGAACTGAGGAAGCATATAGTAAGGTTGACAATAGATGGGTACAAGAGATAGTAATTCAGGATTCATGTGTAAGGAAGCTCTTGCAGTGGTAGAGTGAACCTAGTTTTTTATCAGCTTCGGCAATTGTTAGTGCTATATGTTTGTTGGGTTTTAGGTTTTGGTCAATAGTTACACCTAGTAGGAGGATGTTATCGAGAATGGTGAGGTGGGGGTGAACATTTTGGATGGGTGGAAGATCATGAGTTGGGTCTTAGGTGGGTTTAGTATGAGTTGGGAGGAATTTAAGAATTTTTCTATAGTAGTGAAGGCTTCCTGGGTTATATCTTGGAGTAACTGTAGAGAGGGGGCTGAGCAAATAAGTGTGGTGTCATCAGCATACTGTACTGTATTAGTTTGCTGAGTAGCCGAAGGGAGGTTATTTTTTAAAATGCTTTTTACATTTTAAATAAGCTATTTCAGCAACCATTCTTTAGTCCACTGTTCCAGTTATCCAATCAAGAAGTGCCATTAGATTAATCTGGCATGACTGTACTACTGCCAGAAACATTAACATTCACCTCAGTGGTCGGCAAGACTTAAATGAGCTATATAATGTTTGACTGAAAAAGAGTGGGTAGATTATAAGTGATGTACAATGTTTGCAACTGGAAGTGTGACAGTATGGTTTGCAATGTAAAATGCTTGCAACAAGGATTGTGTTAGTGTGGTTTGTTTTCATTTATATAAATGTATGATTGCCTATGTAGTAAGCGATGGTTTAATTAAGATATTTCTTGTTTAAAAAAAAAGGCAAGAATTGAATAATTTATGTAATGTTGCTTAGGTTATATGATATATAGCAGTGAATGTGAAGTAAAATATTTGTTATGTTAATTGTAGTGTGATTACTTTTTTATGAATGTAAATTTGCCTATGTCACATGTAATAATTCAATAAAGGTGTTTGGAACAAAAAACAAAATAAAACAAAAAAACATTTACTTCAATGGCCTACAGTTTCTGTGCAGTTCTTAGCATCAAGAGTAATTCCATAAACTTATGTACCACAGATCACATTAACTAGTTTCTGCTTCTGTCTTTCTTCTAGATTTACAAAGGAAAATTACATTTGCCCTTTCCATAAAGTATTTAGATGCCTTACCCCACTCCCATAATTTACTAAAAGTGTTATTTGTTGCTATTTGTTCAGTAATTTTTTTATATAAGAAAACTGAGTGTATCTCTTCAAGCCCCACTCCTTTATCTGATTTAATACAAGTTTTTTTTTGTTTTGTTAAGATCCTTTCTTCTGTAAAGGAACTGATATTAACCCCTTATCCTGGTCAGCATTCGAGCTGAAAAGACATAAATCTCACTCCTGTTCCTTTGTGAACACTTAACAGGGGGGCTTGTTAAGTGTGTCCCTGTTGCTTTATTCACTTTTGCAATCTCTATTCTTATAAGCCTGTGAAACATTTTCTTCTAATTTTGGAATGAGTTGGTATCTTTTGCCCAGTTTCAAACTCTTCCATCCTGATAGAATGTCTCAAACTATGTGGGTGGGTTTGGTATAATGGTTAAGGTCTTCATCTTATAGGCTCAAAAGGACAACATGTAAGTCTGACCTGTGGTTGCTGGCTATGCTTAAAATGGTCCTTCAGTGCAGTAAGCCTAGTGTACACTTACGAACCTGTGTCACTAGATGAACATGTTACTAGTGGTGCATTGTTGTTTACTACGAGTGTACACACGAACCTGTGTCACTAGATGAACATGTTACTAGTGGTGCATTGCTGTTTACTACAAGTGTACACACGAACCTGTGTCACTAGATGAACATGTTACTAGTGGTGCATTGTTGTTTACTACAAGTGTACACACGAACCTGTGTCACTAGATGAACATGTTACTAGTGGTGCATTGCTGTTTACTACAAGTGTACACACGAACCTGTGTCACTAGATGAACATGTTACTAGTGGTGCATTGTTGTTTACTACAAGTGTACACACGAACCTGTGTCACTAGATGAACATGTTACTAGTGGTGCATTGCTGTTTACTACAAGTGTACACACGAACCTGTGTCACTAGATGAACATGTTACTAGTGGTGCATTGTTGTTTACTACAAGTGTACACACGAACCTGTGTCACTAGATGAACATGTTACTAGTGGTGCATTGCTGTTTACTACAAGTGTACACACGAACCTGTGTCACTAGATGAACATGTTACTAGTGGTGCATTGCTGTTTACTACAAGGTATCAGTACTTGTAATACTGTTATCTGAACTAGTTGTCTGTCTTGCACTTTTCTACTGTACTGTTAAGCCATGTACTATGTATGGAGTGAGACTGCAGCGATGAGGCACTTAAAGGATAGAACAGCCTAAGTTATTTATTCATTTGTCTATTTATTTATTTATCCTTTGTTGACCAGGTTAGTCCCATTAGGCTATAAACCTCTTTTCAGGGGAAACCCTAGGTTTGTCTCTTGTTATTAAATGCGATGCAATGTAAATCTAACATTAATGTACTACAATTTTATACAATGTTGTATTTACTATGTGTAAAAGTGGAACTTGTCTCCCTTGTCTTCCTCTGGATGTGATCTTGCAGCTCAAAACTGACCACCTCATTGTATATACAAGTATAAGAAAGATAATTTTGTCTTCTGGCTTCCTTTTGCTCTAATTGGTATTCTCTGTCCTTCTCCTTTTACTTTCTGTTTTCCCACTTATTTTAGTAGTGAGTTCAGAAACAATTCTAAGTTGAAGATCTTGCCATCCACACTTGTCACGCATAATGGAGAACTCAGAAGTGAAGCAATGTTTTTCTTAAGTATTCTTTGCTACATTTTAACCACACAGCTCATTGTCTCGCTCACATTTTCAAACTACCTCTGCAGTTTATGTCTTAGTCATAATCTCCTTAGCAATGCTTCATTGCTTAATAGCTGTGGATGTATTAAAGGCTCAGCTAATTAGTTTATAAATATCAATCACTTTAATATACACTGCTGGATCGAGCATCTTTTTAGATTTATCTAACAACCTTTCTTGTAAAGCAGCATGTAGTTTTTTTCACAGTCACTGATTGTCTGAAGTGAAACTCATTATTTGCAGTCCTGCCTTTGATGTGGCTAAATCAAGTGAGCGCACTTGTTTAAGATTAAATGTTACTACAAGAATTATTCATTTTTAAGTTTTACTTACCGTATTGCTATTTGTACAAAGTACTGTTTTTTTTAAATAATAGCTTTATTAAACATGACAAAATACAGTAAACAACTGCAATCAAACCTACACCTATAACTGATTAACAAACTAGTTCTTATCAATATTATACTAAACCATGTGACCACAAATGAAGATTTGCACCAATAACTTCTTCACAGTGTCTTTGTACTTTGAGTTCATTGCAGATTTTATTGCAGTAACAGAGCCGATCCCTTCTTATATTTTCAATATCAAAATATGATGCCCATTAATACAATCTGTCGCTACAAGAACTGATCTTCATCCATCCTAGTGAGATAGGTCTTTGAAGAGCTAATTCCCAAGATCTAAAATTATTCCTTGGCATATGGGGAGGTTCTAGAACTAATGCAGATGCTTTTATTACCGTCTTCATACTTTTGAACTTTATTGACAGTACCATTTCATATGTGGACATGTAGCATCCATTTTGCCACATCACCAACACTTTCCATCCCCCCAGTTTCTATCAAGACCTTGCTTGGGGTTTATGTGCCAACCTTTTAGAATTTTAAATTATATAAAAGAAAAGGAGCGTCAATCACATTTCATTTTGGTGTGAAACACTATGCCTGCCCAGTCTTTCAAACTAGCCACTCATTATGTCCATTCCAGATCAAGACGCTGGGAACTATAACTATCTATTTTCCTATATAGGGGAAGTGGGGGACTATAACTATCTATTCTCCTATATAGGGGAAGTGGGGGACTATAGCTATATATCATCCTATATAGGGGAAGCGGGGAACTATAACTATCTATTGTCCTATATATGTGCATCCTGCTGTCTCAGTTTACTATGCAAAATGATGATAATTGGGAAGTGATAACTGGGAGATTTGGGGTGTGAATGGCTAGGCTGAAAAAGGCTCTAGAGCTGTTAGCCTAGTAACATTAAATGATCCTATAAACACATTCATAGGTAAGTACTAGGCTAGCTGCCCTTGTGGAGCATTTCAACCCTGGCCGGTTTCCCTCAAAGGTGAAATCAAACCCTCTACATTGTGTCTGTGAGGTAAATACCTCAACCATCATGCAACCCTCAATCCATAAATTTATTTTGTTTTGCATAATAGGTTCATAGATTAGTAGTAGGCTAACTGGCTTTGTGGGACATTTTAAGCCTACCAATTACCCCATCTGAGAATGAAACCCTGCACCTTGTGCCTGTTACATAAGCACTTTAACCATTATGCCAACCTCCCATCGTAGGTAAATACTAGGCTAATTGCCCTGAAGGGCCATTTATGCCCAGCCAACAACCCATAGTCAGAATCAATTCCTGTACCTTGTGCCTTTGAGCTTAGGACATTAACCATTATGCGAGCCCCACCATCCTTCTGTTGACCTAGTTAGTCCTACTAGGCTTGTATCCTTTTTCAGGAGACCCAAAGTGGTATGTGTATTGCTAAGGGAAATTTGACCAGGGCATCAGAGAACTCCCTTTTTGATAAGTGTCATAGAATCTTTTACATCCACCTGTGCTACCACCAACTCAGGCACATGGGGCCTCAGTTTAATGTCTCATCCAAAGGATGATACACTCAGGAATAAGACATCTCCTTTATGCTACATTGTAGTGTCATCAATGTATCTACTTGAAGTGGGACTACAAGCTACAGCTTTCTTTATTAAAGGTGAGTGTGCTACCTGTTGAACCACTGATACTTCCCAGATCATGCTAATTCTGAAGGCAGGCAAGAAAAGTACAGTGTTGCTGGTGTTACAATGACACCCCCCTTCAGTCTGTATCAAGCAATTATTTACTTTATTTTACTGACCGGACCTAATAGAGGGTATGTATGTTCTCCTTGCTAAAACGTTTGACTTCTGTGCTACAAAATAAAGGAAAAAAGTAACAAAAAAACCCCCAATATGCTGTTATCAAAGTAAGATACAGGGGGTAGCATGCTAATACGGTAAGTAGATTCTACAGTAGATTTGATATACACTGAAATGAGTGACCTTCTGTTCCCTGGACATACTGTCCATTTCAGTTGTCTGTTCCCTGGCTAGCATTTTTCAGGCGCCTTATTTACAGAGAGGCTTCATCCTTATGTGGTTGTTGTGATTATGACTGTAGATTGAAGGCTGGCATAATGGTTAAGGTGTTTATCTTAGAGAAAAAAAGTGCAGTGTTTGATTCTCACCAAGGGAAGTTGGCTTGGGTTGAAGTGGCCTGCAGAGGTGCTTGTCCTAGTGCATATCTATGAGACCGTGTTACTTTAATAATAACATTTGCAGATGAATCTGGGTTACTCCATGAAACTGTCTGCTGACTGTGATTGTTTTCCTGTGGTTTCATTTATTTGCATATGATGGCCAGCTTGTTAAGGCCCTAATTCCTCTGTGATACAAATGACTGTCACACTATTCTCCCGTTATGTTGACTGTAGTCCAGCTACAGTTTAGTAAATTCATTTGATTTTACAATAAAGGTGATAGACACCTTTTTAGCTAACTTGAGTAGGAGTAACAAATTCTGTTAATTTGGTATCATATTAAGAGAATTTGGAAGTACTTCGCAAGTAAACAAAAACCTAAAAGATACATTTTATGTCATTTATACAATAGATCTCGTAACTTATGGACAGGGCGTAACTTATGGACAGGGAAATGAATGATATCATTCCATAGCTCATAGCTCAGAGTTCCTAATAAAAGCATTGTGGGTGTTTCTCTATTTCATTGATTTCATGAAAGGAATCCTAGACTATACCTCTCAACTGGCCAGATTTTTGCCTCATATTTTTGGTCTGTTCCTCATAAAATCTGTATTTTTTTTGGCAATTTACCGAGGATTGAAATCACTAAAAAATTGCTTTTATTTGTGTTTCAGACTTCATATCTTTCAGGAAATGTATGCTAACACAAACCCTGTTATCCTAGCAACCTTCTAAGTTTATGAGAAATATTTAAAATCTGTCCCTACTTTTAGGCCTTTGTTCCCCCATTATTTTAGACTTTGTCCACATTTCTTGCAGTAGTAGGTTGAAAGGTATGTTCTTGGCTGCAAAAAGTTGATAAATGTAATTTACTATTTCTTTAGTTTTGAAACACTACCTAGAGTTGGGACTGAAAGAGCCAGAGGAAGGCAAAATTGTAACCCCCTGCTAAAAGTACAGATCAAGTCACCTGTGGGGGGGATCAGGACTTGTGAGGATGACGTTTGCATCTTCCAGCTGGTTATTTTTGTGTAGAGATCTATGGCAGGGCTAGCCACCAAGCAGCATGAATACCGGCTTTAAATGATAACCACTGTTGATGTGAATCTCTGACCCTATGTGCAGAAATGGGATAAAAGGGGGTGTATATGGATGGATGCAAGCTGTACCAGCCCTGATGACTGGCTGTTTTTTTTCATAAACTTGTATAATAATGTGTCACTGAGTTTTGGAAATTAATGGATGTATCTTCCTCTCTCTCTGTATTAGAGAAAAATGTATCTATATCTATAGCCATATATAAGTATAGATATGTAAAACAAGCACAGTTTCTACATAGATACAAAGTAACTCCGATACACAGTAAAATAAAAAAAAAAAACAAAGTACCTCCCAAAACACACACACACACACACACACACACACACACACACACACACACACACACACACACACACACACACACACACACACAAGGAAATAACACATACCAGCCTTTATAGTACATAAAACTACCTCAGTACTAAGTAAACACCAATTTAAGCAAACCAGAGATTTATCTCACATCTGCCCTACCACCTTTAATGAAATCTTACAAAGTATAAACTGGGCAGCATTAAAATCTCTCCCTCTGGATGATGTTGTTTAAGTCTTCAATTCAATATTTCTTAGCATCTTAAATAGTTTAACTCCACTATGTCTAAAAAGAGTAAAGGCTAATCATGCCTGCTGGCTTACCAAACCCACAAACCAAATCATGACCGCAAGGGACAAAGCTTGGAAAGCTTGGCAAAAATAAAAATCCTTCTGACCTCATTCAGTACAAACGGTTACACAATCAGGTAATGTGACTAGACATTAAAACTAAAAAAGAATACTTACAAAGTCTTCAAGACCAACATAAACAAAACCCAAAGAAATTTTGGGGTGCAATCAATGCCCTACTTCATCCAGGCTCAAATAATAACCCATGCCCAAATCCAAATAAAACACCCACCGAGATAGCATGACGCTTTAACTCGTATTTTATTGACACCATAGCAAAGCTTCCCGTCACCCTCCCACCAACAAACCCCAACCCATCTGAACTATCTTCATCTTATTCCTCAACTTCCTCACTTCCTAGTTTTTCCTTCTCACCTATACCAACCTTCACTATAAAAAAACTCCTTCATAAGCTCAAACCTTGTACTTAATCACCAGACACCTTACCTGTAGAATTCCTACAACTATCTGCAAGCTCCATTGCCTACACCATCAGCATACTTCCTAATGGATCAGTTCAGGAGTCCATTGTACAACATATCTGTAAAAAAGCATATGTTCTTCCACTTCATAAAGGCAGCAACAACTCTGACATCTCCAGTTTCTGACCCATTTCTATTCTCTCTTCCATCTCTAAAATATTAGAAAAATGTGTTCACATTCAGTTTCTTAAACAACTGATTAAAAACCAGATTCTTTCTCTCATTCAGCACAGTCTCATGCCAGGTCATAGTACTTGCACAGCTGTCATTTCTTTTATGGGTACAGTAAATAGGGTTTGTGATGCTGGTTACACTGTCTCCTCACTCTTCTTAGACCTCTCAACTGCTCACCAAACTCTCCAACATAGGAATCTTATCCCCAACCCTAAACTGGTTCTCAAACTATTTCACCAATAAGCAACAATCCACCAAATGGCAACATTCCTTCTCACATTTCCTAAACACAACTATAGGTGTACTCCAGGATCCATACTGGGCTCCCTCCTATTTAACATATCCACTGACTACTTCCATACCATCCTTACTCAAGGCACAGTCATCCAATATGCAGATGATTCTACAATCATATGCACTGTCAAATCCATATCTGAGTTACAACTTCTTACCCGAGATGCTTTATGTCAACTGAAACTTGGATGTCTAATAACCATCTTGCTCTAAACACTAATAAAACTAAACTCCTAATATTCATCTCCCAAAAAACAGCTCATTAACAAGAATGAATTATGTGTCCATTCCTAAAACAACACTATCATAGAAGTTGTTTAAGTACTAAACTACTAGGTGTCATCATAGACGAAAACCTAACATTTGACTTCCATATCCACAGCAACATCAAAAAAAAAACACATCAAAAATTGGGTATTCTCTATAGACGCAACTATTTCCTTAACCTCACTGCAAAAAAGTTCTAGCCTCATCCTTTCTGCTACCATCTCTTTTATATGGTGTCCCTATCCTCACCAATATCTTGTCCTCCCTAAAAAACAAACTTGACTCATGCTAGAATAAGGTTGCTAAGTTTGTAATAAATGAAAAATTTTCAGCTCACCACTATTCATCACTGCGTCAACTAAACTGGCTCGAATGTCCACTCTGTCTCACTTATCTGCAATTAACTACTGCACATAAATTAATATTGTATCACCCAAACAGACCTCTTAGATCAGAAAAGAAATTGCTGCTCAAAGTAGAAAAAAACACGTCTCTCAGCTAGTCAGATGCTCTACTCTTTTGCTGTCTCAAAAATATGGAATACCCTCTCACCATCAATCAGATCCATCAGCAATCCTGCTTTCTTTAAGAAGTCCCTCAGACAACATCTCTCGTCTCTCTGGCTATGCACATAAGCAAATATAACACTCTCCAAAACCTGACTTCTGGCACTATAACTCTATACTGTATTCCATCTCTACACCTGTATAACTTTTCCATCTCTCGCTTATCATAACTAACCACGTGAACACTCACTTTATCTTGATACATTTCAGCTGCTCATGCCTACAAAACTCCAACACTTGATCAACACAAAACTTGTATTCTATTGGTACAAACTCCATTAATACTGTTAATAACATTACTCAATGCAGATGTGTATTATGTTTGAAAATAACCTGTACTGATGTGCTCATACTATTTCCATGCATTGTAACTGTATATACTCTGTTTTGTGTGTTATTTCATAATGTTCATGAATGTTTTGTTGATGTATGTCGAGCTTTTCTCCCCAGACCTCCACTAAAAATGGGCTCACCTAGGCACAGTGGAATGTCCCAGTAAACAAATGCAATAAATAAATAAATAACAGTGCAAAAAAATATTTCTGGCAACTTAAAAAGCACAGACCAGTTTCACTAACTGATTAAGCTTTAGTAATGCTGGTATGTGCTTTCCTGCCAGAAATAAATTATTTTTTAGCTTTGAATGGTGATATTCATTATATCTGCAGTGTCTGTCATGTAACAGATAATGCACTCGCCTTTGTCTATGGGTTCTGTTCCCACACCAGGCAAATTGACTGCTGACACTGCAGTGCAATATAAGGGGGTGCTGCAGTCCTCACTGTGCCATCTTGTGGATAACGTATTGAACGGAGGCCCCATCTGCTTGAGGTGGTGGTAGAGCAAGTGAATGTAAAAGATCCCATGGCACCTGTTGAAAAGAGTAGAGGAAGTTCCCCAACGCTCTGGCCAAATTTCCCGTAGTAGTGTAAGTAGCACCTTGGGTCTCTCCTGAAAGGAAGCTACTAGCCTAGCGGGACTAACCTAGTTAACAAAGGGTAGAAAAATATATGTGTATGTGTGCATCTTTGCGTAAAACGTATGTTCATTTCCTTTAAAGCTTAAAGGTTTAAAAGCTATTTGATACACACACACACACACACACACACACACACACACACATATATATATATATATACATACATACATACATACACATACACACAAATCTAGAGATCTGTCTCTGTCTACTTTCTCTAAGGACCTTTTGATCTTGCTGTAAATCAGTGCCATGTCATGCTTATATGAACAACCTGTTTGAAACTTCCAGACTCTGCATACACTGCTTTGCCTCTGACTTTTAGCATGGCTAAAATGTGACCAGTATCCCTATCCATCAACATAGTTAAATGTTTAAAAAAATAAATATATAATTGCATGTTTGCAATTATAAAAGCTTGGTTATTACAGTTCATAGTTTCATAGGTTCACAAGAGGTTACTAGGCAAATAGCCCTAGGGTCTTTATAAGCGTAGCCATGTAATACCCGTGTTCCCTAATTCACCTTTGTTAGATGGTTCCCTAATTGACGATTGTTAGATGGTTTGATTGTTTGCAGAGTGAATCTATGATCAGCACTGGCTGCCTCTGTCCATCAGTGAATCTATGATCAGCACTGGCTGCCTCTGTCCATCAGTGTATCTATGATCAGCACTGGCTGCCTCTGTCCATCAGTGACATAGATACCATTGCACGGGTGAATTTACAGTCTCGCATCTGGTTGTCCAGGTTGCGCTTAAATAAGGTGATTGAGGTGCTCTGCTTAATGCAAATTGGGAGTTTATTCTAGAGTAGTGGCAAACTCTGGGAGACATATCTGTGTCTCCAGCATGTTTTAAGTCATAGGACAGGTTGAGATCTCTGGAGTATTTAACTCTTTTCAGGTATGATTTGCAGATGTGCAGCATTTACATTAGGGCAGGGTAAAGAATACTCTGTAGGCCAGGCACAGGTCCCTATAGGTTCATAAGTGTGTACTAGGCTAATGGCCCTGGGGCCTTTACAAGCCTAGCCCATAGAATTGCTCTGGCATTGTGCCACCCGTCGTTAGTTCCCAGTGCTTCTATCAAGCAGCCTGTAGGACACAGAGTACAGTGACAGGCCTTTCAGTCTTTCTTTGTAGGTCATGTTTTACAGTCCCTGAATTCTCTTGCCTAGGAACCTCTGTGGTCTCTCCAGCTGCTGCAGGTGTCTGGTGAGATACATGCAAATGAGAGCATTGTACTCTATTAGTGGTCTGATGAGGGTGGAGTACAGAGGAGTAATAATATACACAAAACGTTTTCCTAACCACTGTGGACACACAGTGATCGAAGTTTGGACTGCTATCAACTTTTGTTCCCAAGTCACACACAACTGAGATCGAGCTTAGGGGAGTGCTGCCTATATTATAATTTGCAGGGGGGGCTACCTCTTTGCCAACGGGGACAATGATGCACTTTTTTGCATTTAGTTTTAGACTGCGGATTAGGCACTGGTCATTTGTCTGCATTAACCCTTCCTGTAATATGCTAATATCTTTAGGGGACTCAATAGCTGCTTCCAGTTTGCATTCATCAATGAACTTGGTAGGCCACAGGACATTTACTTTCATATGGGCTTCCAAGAAATAGATTCTAAACAGTAGAGGGCCCAGCACTGAACCTTGTGGTACCCCACTGGTAACTGTTCTACTGGTGGAGGTAGAATCCCTAACTTTGACAATATGGGTTCTGTCACTGAGCCAGTTGGCTACCCATCTAGGGACATATGGGTTAATCCCCAGCTGAGAGACTTTCTTGGTGATACCCGAGGGGGGATTGTGTCAAAAGCCTTAGCTAAGTCAAGATAGGTAGTGTATTGCTTTGCCTTCATCCAGGACTTTGGTGACATTCTCGAAGTCGTCCACCAGGTTTAGTAAGCATGATCTACCCTTAACAAAGGCAAACTGGATCGAGTTGAGAGTTTGAAGGTTCCTTATGTCATTGTTGATGATTCTTTCCATGGCCTTACAGATAAGGCGGTTTAGGATTAGGGGTCAATAGTTCCCAGGGTCAGTTGATGGACCCTCTTTGTGCAAGGTGATTTCAGTTGCTGTTCTCCACCCTGCTGGAACAAAGCCAGTGCTCAGGCTATGGTTAAAGAGAGTGCCAAGTGGATCCACTAGGTCATGATTTAGGTTGTTTAGTAAGCAGCCCTGGATGTTCTCTGATCACACACATACTGCGTTCTTGGTCTTGAAGAGCATGAATTTAACCTGCTAATTGGAGGTACTGGGAGAGGACAGGTGCCAAGTATGCTTTGGGGTATGGCTAGTGGGGATGGGGGGGCATGTTTGCACAAAATCTGTCAGCTAGCAGGTTAGTAATTTCCTCAGGGTCAGTGTGAGTGGTACCATCCACTATGAGTTTGGCACATAGCTGTGCATTCCCTTTTAGATTTTGGATGGTGGTAAAGAATGCCTTTTGATTGTCTTTAGCTAAGGAAGTGAATTTAGCCTCATAACTAGCTTTAGAGTACCAGATATCTGATTTGCCTGCTCAAGCTGTGGAGGGTTTTCTTTCTCTATTGACTAAGTTCACTCTTATTCTTAGATGAGTTTCTTCCTTTTGTTATATAACCTGTTTGTATTCAAGGTCCACCAGGGTGGCATGTTTTTATGGGAGGGCTTGGTTTTGATCCTGTCAGGTACAGCAGAGTCAATATAGTTGTTTGTTGTTATACAAGGTGCTCATATACTCCTATGCATAGGTATCACTGTTAGCTGTTTTAGCAGGGGGTTTGAAATATTTCAAACCATCTCTTAGTAGGCTATAGTTTGTTTTAGAGAAGTTTCTCATTTTTATTGCTCCTGTGGAGGTGTAAAATCTGATCATTACTTACCTTACTAGGGAGGGCAGAGCACAGGGGGTAGTGCAGTGACCCCCCCATATTGGTGATTACTAAGTCTAGAACATTTGAGCCCCTTCTGGGGGTGCAGACTAACTGTTCCAGAGCATGTGTATTAACAAAGTCCAGGAATTTCAGGCTGATCAAAGTTTTGCTGGTGTACTTTGTCCACTCGATAGAAAGATAGTTGAACTCTCCCATGACCAAGGTGTTTAGCTGTATAGTGAGTGACTCAAGCAAGTCCAGCTAGGGGGCGTACTTCTCATGGTTCATGGTGGGGGACCTGTAGTTAGCAATGATGTGGTTGGGTGTTTAATCTATAGTTATTTGGACCTGGAGTAGCCTAAGAGAGTTGTACTGTTTAACCAGTCTCAAGGTGTGTTTGGATTTAATGAAGATGGTTACAGCTCCACGTTTCCTGTTGGTTTTGAGGTCTGAATGTATGGAAGGCATTGTAGCCTTGGAGGGAAGGGGTGCTCTCTGTGGCCTTGAACCAAGTCTGAGTGACTGCACAGATGTCAGCATCTTGAAGGTGAGGAGTGCTTCCAGGGAGTGCAGTTTCCTGCTTAGACTCCTAGCATTAAGCAACTTAACCTTCAGTTTGTCTGTAGTGAATTTTTTACATTGAAAGTTTTGTTGTTTTCATATTGCCGATAAAAGGTACTATGGGGATGGCAAGCATCATTGCCAGTATTCGAAAGCCTATAGAAGACAGGCGAAGACCATCTCTGGCAAAATACCATGGTCTGTTGACTGTGTCTTCCAAGGCTGACAGATACTGGATCTCCCTGGATTGACAGCAGAAGCTAAGCCAATTGTTGAAGTCAGTAATTTTTTTCTGTATTGTTGCATCATCCTGGGTGAAGGTAGAATGCTGCTTAGGGCTAGGGTCATACCTGATTGGGACACATAATCTGAGAGTTTGGACATGTCTCTCTTCGTATAGTTCAGGGAGATACTTCTCAAGTCATTCACCCTAACATGTACTATGACAGAGTCAGAATGGTAGTTGATGTTGAGTGACTTGAGTGTGTGCATGTTTGACAGATCCTGGCACCTGACAGGCAGTTGACTGTAACCTTCTCCTTGTCCAGCCAGGTGAGGGGGACATCTTTGTGTCTCACTATGGAATCTCCTATGATAAGGACATTTGGTTTTGAGGTGTTCTACTTTAGGGGCTCATTCGCTGAGACACTGGTGTGTGTCTTATGTGTAGTAGATTTTGGTCGAGCTGTATTATGTGTGAATTATTTGTGCTTGGGAGGTCTCTGGTCTTTTGGCAGGCTCTTAGTAAGCACCTCCATGCATGTGGGTTTATATGTCATGACATTATCATGTGTGAGAGGAGAGGTGTGTGTGCTGACAACCTGTTTGATAGCTTCCTTATGTGAGAGGATTGAGTCCAGTTTCATAGTATAGTTACATCTCTCACATACTGTATTTGTTTTATGTAGGAGCAAATGGTTGTCAGCATACATAAAGCAATTACTGAATTGCCTCAGGATGTCCATGTCAGTCAGGTTGGTTGGAGAAATGTTAGGAAACTTGACTGTCCATTATAGCAGTTTAAACCATAAGTACTGTTAGAGGTGAGCAAATTAGATCAGATTTTGCTCTAGGGTTAACAAGGGAATATATTATATTGAGGATTAGGGATTAAAAAGTGTGGCAATGTTGCTCACTACTCAGCTGAGTTGTCTACAGTGCAGCAGGGAATCCTGGGAGTGTTCCACTGACTGTTCTGTAGGGCAAACGTTGTATCTAGGTGTTTGCATCCTGTACAGGGCACCACTAACCCCAGTTGCACGGTGAACAGCTACACCCAAACATGTGGCTTAAATACAAGAGAATTTAAACAGTTTTAACATAAGCTATGAATAGGAAAGCCCCACACAGAACCTTATTCCAGCAGTCCCCAACTCAGAGGGGTCATGAGCTGCACACATCTGCCACAAGAGTGCAGGGAGGCCCTCTTAATATAAGATGGCTGGTTTAAGTGTTCAGGTGATACCAAACAGTCTAGATTCAGCAAGTCTGAATCTAGCCTATGATACTTAAGGAAGAAGTAGCAATGATACAGAGTGCAGAATGAAGCAGTCACAACAACAACAACAAAAAAAAACATTAAAAATGAAGGAGCAGTTCAACAAAATGCAGTTCACAAAGTGTGATACAGGCTTAAATTATAGCTATTGTTAGAAGATTATAGTGGATGCCTTGGATTTCTGTTCAGATGCACTCCAGACCTCTGGCTGGGAATGCTAATCTCTGAGCAGCTCTGGTAAACTAAGCACAAATCTGCACAAATGCGAGGGTTAAATACAATCAAATTTAAACAGTTTTAACACAAACTACCAATAGGAAAGCCCCACATATAACCTTATTCCAGCAGTCCCCAACTCAGATGGCTCCTAAGCTACACACTTCTGCACAAAGATGCAGGGAGGCCCTCTTCACGTAAGACGGCTGGGTTTAGTGCTCAAGTGATACCAAACAATCTAGATTTAGCAATTTTGAGTCTGTCCTCTGCTATTTAAGGCAGAAGTAGCAATGAAAACAAAGTGCTGAATGATGCAGTCACAGCAGAAAAAAAAACAGTAAAAATGAAGCAGCAGTTCTATAAAAATACAGTTCACAAAGTGCAATACAGGCTTAAATTATAGTTATTCTTAGAAGATTTCAGTAGATGCCTTGGATTTCTGTTCAGATGCACTCCAGACTCTTTGGCTAAGAACTCCAACCTCTGAGCAGCTAAACTAAACTGTATAGACCACAAACCATCCAAATGTAAAATAACTGGTTTGGAGCCAAAGTTCTAAAATCAGAACAAAGGCACTTAGAATAACAGCCACAATAAGCCTTTATCCACAGTTCCCAGCTCAGAAGGGCAGAGGCTACCCTCTCTTCCCACAAGAGTGTTGACCACAGACTTTCTTAATGTAAAATAACTGGCCTGAAGCCCAAGTGCTTAAACCAGAACTAAGACACTTTTAGAATAACAGGCACAATGAGCCTTCAACCAGAAATTCCCAATTTAGAATGACGTAAGCTACCTCTCCTGCTAGAAGAATGTAGACTGTAAACCTTTCTTATGTAAGATAACTAGTTTGAACCCCAAGTGTCTAAACCAAAACTAAGAGACTTAGAATAATAGTTAAAATGAAATCAGGCTGCTAACAAATAGTAATAAATGCACTAGAGTAAATGCAACTGAACACTTTAAGAACAAGCAGCAAAAATTAAAATAAAGTAATAAAGTAGGAAGAAGCACAGATACAGTAACAGCAGCTGAATAAATGCATTTTTTTAAGGAAGTGGGAAGGGTGAAAACAGGAGATAACTCAAGTTTAAGAGACTTAGGGAGTGGGCCTCCCCAACTGATCTCTCTGTACTCAGTAGAATGAGATGATGAGATGGGACTGGGAGGAGTGTCCACAATCAGATTTATAATAGGAGCGGGCAGCTCAAAAGCCACCAAGTTTAAAAGTATAACAACTGGATGGGTGGGTGAGAAAAATCAAATGCAGACAGAGATCAGCAATAGTCAGGCAGAGAACAGCAAGCATGCCAAACAAGCACTCCAGATAAATAAGGATGCCTCCAAATATTGCTAGTTAAATGAGGAATGCTATTTCTCAGCTCCTCCCACTAATTATCTGGATGTTATTCACTGTCTGCAAAGGAATTATTTTCTTGCTGAACCTAGCCAAGACCTCTTAAAACTCCAAAACAAAAAAAAAAAAAAAAAGAATTTAAAATCAAATGCAGACAGAGATGCTGCCTTCCAGCTAGCTTAAGAAATTTAGCGATTTATTTCAAAAGACCACATATTATTACTCCCCCCGACTCTCCGTGTGCTATAAGGAACTTTATGTCTTCGGTGGATTTATTGTGTGCCCATTTACCTCTGCTGAAATTTGGAATCAGGAATTTGGCAACTGTCCTTGTATTCCTTATTTTTTCTGTCTAGGGGCAAGAACTTTTCTCCTCTGTCAGTCCAACATACGTTGGGCTGAAATCCCTTAATTTTGCTCTAGCAACCAGTACAACACCATGAGGTAACCTTACTTATACAGTGCTTGCCCATATATAGAAACAAGCAGAGAGGTAAGGGTGATACTGTGCCTATTTCAGCAGGTCGCAGTACTCCAGGTCTTCCACCAGAGGACAGCCCAGCACATATTTGTATCACGTTCACTTTGCCAAGATGGAATAGCAAACCACAAGTTGATTAGACAGCACTGGCATGACCAAGCTGCCACTGTTTGAGCCTGAGTCACCAGTTGTACATATGGATTTCTAAGTGGTTAGGCCAGTCTTCTGTAAATCATAAAAATTTCCCATCTTGTGAGTTGTTCATCTCAGAAATGGATATTCATAAATATTTGCAAGTACCACTGCGGTGGTGGTGTTGCGGTAGCGTTGTTGCCTCACAGTAAGACGTTGTCCTGTTCAATTCTCAGCTAGAGCGTCTTCTATGTGGAGACATGCATGAATGGGCGTACCTTCGTTGAAGGTTGTGCGTCAGGGCCGGCAACTCGGCATGTAAAAATCTACTGCCAATCATTAATGGACCGGAGTTCCACTGTGGCGACCCCTAACCGGGAAAAGCTGAAAGACACAACAACCACTGAAAAGTCATGCGCATTCAGTGTCTGCAACATGGAATTAAAAAGGTGAGGAACTATACTGTCCATTTGCTTTTGTATGTAGTTTCACTGTCTGCCTACAACATGAAACCTCATTTACTAACATCAATAAATCTGTCAGGTACAGGTGCAAGTCACAGTGAACTTTGGATACATGAGAATGATTCGTCACTAGAATTGAGGGATTATGGAGTTAAATAACCCCTCTCTCTCCTCTGATCACTCTGAATGAACAGTTTTGTTAACTAACCAAACAGATAACTTTAATATTAAAATGTAGTACCTGCATTTTCAACCAGAGAGATTTCATTGCAGAAAACAAACCTTTTACAAGGTATAACGTACGCTGTTTATTTTATAAAGTATATTCTTGCAGTAAACTTGTATGAAGGATGAGAAGTTTCAGATGCCTCAGAACATGTGTTGTATCTGTAGGATACTGGCAGTAATTGGTCTTCACAAAGCAGGAGTTATTTGGCTGTGAAGTTAGAGCTGCGCTGAATGCATTTCATTTACTCTGAAAAAAAAAAAAAGGTAAAAGAAAAGAGTGATGTTAGATATTTGCTCTTATTCTGTAGATTTTTTTTTTTTTTTTTTTTGTGGCATGCAGAGGCTCAACATTTTGGATCCCAGCATTTCAATAGGGATCCTTTATGTACAAATTCAGTATCTGAACTTAAACTTATGTAAGCACCTTTTCATTGCTTGAAGCAATGACTGCAGTACCATAGTTTAGATGCAAGGACACTAAGTTTGCAATTTTTGGGGAATTGTGTTTCAAGTTCAAACTGCGTTCTTGCATTCTAATGACAAACTGCAGAGACTGCATGTTTTGTAAGAGTCAAAAGAATGCAATTCTTCTAGGTTCTATCTCAGATGCTGGTATATTTACGGATGAATAAAAAAAAATTTTTGCATAAGCAGATGGAGTGCACTAGCAGATTACAAATATTTCACATGAATCCAATATGGGAAATGACAGCATTTAGGCTGTTCAGTTTACAGTGCTACTCTGTCAGTAACTGCATTTTCCAATAAACTGACAAAGTATAATGGATTTTCAACAAATTACATAATGCATATTACTAGATTGTTCTCTATACACTTTTATAAGTGCATATTTGGGGTTAAAAAAGTCCACCCCAAGCATTTTCTTATTTATTGTGTTAATTTGATTTAGTGATATGGCTTATTACACATGAAATATTGCAGTGTGTTACACATGTAATATCTCCTTGAGTGATATACTTTCAGAAAGTTCATAGGTTCACACACACACACACACACACACACACACACACACACACACACACACACACACACACACACACACACACACACACACACACACACACACACACACACACACACACACACACACACACACACACTTCGAGAAGGTTATCATTGACATAAGTATCTTCAGCCTGAACAGTGTATTTTTTATTAAGTGCTTCCTGATATGTGGAGGTGTTAGCAATAGCATCATTTGCATGCTGGAACGGTAGGATATGCAGGCTAATAGCTTATAATTATAGCACAATTAGCCTCATAGTCTTAGGTGGAACATCTGGTGATTATTAGGGGGTGGGGGTGATTTATTCAGCAGTACAATACAAGCAGGGATTAATCTCAGGGATTCTAGCTTGTCTGAAGCTAAGCACAGTACTTCTTTTGTTAATGAATGTAATGTCTATATGGAAAATGTTCTGAATTTAATATTTATATGGAAACATGTAGCTGACATTAGGCTTAATAATGCTGTATTTGCAGTGAATTAAAGAAATTAAAGTATCAAGTTCAGTTCCTATTTGTAGCATTTGGTGTCTATAGGTCTGCATCGATGAACAAATGGATGTCATTTTAACAGTATATTTTTCTAGGATGTTTACAGAAGTGGGGTCAGGTTTGCCTTACTAAAGATAGTGTGTGCAGAGTACTTCATAAAATGAGTTTTTAGAATCTCCTGTGTGCCTTTATTGTATTTATTAATTACTGTGCATCTCCCACAGGTCTTGCCAGAGCCAAGTCAGTGCCTAGCCACACATACTCTAATGAAGTGGTCACCCTGTGGTACAGACCTCCAGATGTCCTTCTCGGCTCTACAGAATACTCCACCTGTCTTGACATGTGGTATGTAGCTTAACCTAGACATGGGTAATTCATCTGTTCTGCTTTGATTTTACTCTAATGTGTATAAGATGGATTGTATGTTCAGAATATGATTAACGGTTGGCAGTTATGACCCCTGGGCTAAATTACCTTTTGTTCTGTAAGAAAAGCAGTGAAGCACTGCTTTGTTCAGTCCCTGAGGTAGTGACATGGTGATGTTTACACTAACACAGCTCACTGTTTTCTACAAAGTGAAGAGTTATTTAATTAAAATCATTTTTTATTTCAGATATGAACATGTAGGTGTCTCTGTCATTGTGCATGTTGTGGGCATATGTGCATAAGCATACATATTTATCTGTCTATGTATATACAACATTCACACACACACACACACACACACACACACACACACACACACACACACACACACACACACACACACACACACACACACACACACACACACACACACACACACACACACACACACACACACACACACACACACACACACACACACACACACACACACACACACATGCATGCATGCTGTTCCACTCTCTTTCTCCTAATTTTCTCAATATTTTTTGAATGCCTTTGTTCCTCAGTAAAGCAGTTCTGTTTGTACATACTTTCTGTGTGTGATAAAAATGCCTCTTCAGTTTGCCACTCTTACCCCATAATTTCCATATTTATCCTCTGATACCAATTTGCATTGTCTTGTTTTTCTGGTATTTAATGTCCTGTTGGTGTTTGTTCAGCCTTCCCTTAGCACTGAGGAAGGTGAAGTCAGGGAAACTAGCAGATTCAGATGAGGTCACAGCAGATATGAATAAGATGTTAGGTGAGTTAAGAGTTAACTGGCTTCTGAAGGCACTCATAGCAGTATGGAGAGAAAGGGGTATCCCAGATGATTGGAAAACAAGCATTCTAGTGCCAGTGTACAAGAATGATGGTGACATTCACAACAGAGGTTTCAAACTCCTGTCACACTGCATGAAAGTTATGGAGAGGGAGATTGATACATGAATATACATAGTAGTAGAAAGTGTAGATCAGTGTGTATATTGTACCTAGTCAGCCACTGTAGTCAGAGAGCATGTGCATATAAGTTACTGAGCACGTGCGAGATCAGTGCCATTTTGTATAGTCAGTCAGTGTGAGTGCTAGCTTGAATGGAGATGCACATGCGAGTGTGTTAGAAGTAGAGTCATTCATTAAGCATATGAGGTTCAAACTATATGCTCCAGTTACAGCATCTGATGTGTTTATGTGCAATAAAAGACTCAAACCCATCCGGTGCCTCAGTGTCTCATTTGAATACAGAAGACATGCAACAAAAAGTATGACAGGAGATGGGCAATTTGGATTTAGATCAGGACAGCACAACCAGCCTGATGTTTGCAGTGAGACCAATAGCTAAGAAGAAGCTAGAGATGAGAAAGGACTCCAACTGGGCATTACTAGACTTGGAGAAAGTATATGACAAGGTCCCAAGAAAGCTGATTTGGCAGTCCTTTGGTGGTCCGAATTCCTAAAAAGACTTATTGCAGGTTATGTACAAGGACCCAGTGACTCAAGTATGAACAGTGTTTATTCTTGCAGAGGGCTTCCCAGTGGGAGTGGGCGTACATCAGGGTTCACTTCTGATCCCACTGTTGTTGATGATGGACTGCATTAGCAATAAGGTCATAGAGGACAGATCAATATGCTGTAAGCAGACTCTAAGCAAGAACTTTAGCAAAAGAAAGAGGAATGGAATGCAAACCTGAAGTCACATGGGATGAAACTGCATACAGATAAGACAGTTTCCATGGCAGCAAGGGGGGGAATCAGAAGAAGCTGAGAATGAAGATTGAAGGGAAAATAGTGGAACAGATTAACATCTTCAAGTATCTGGGAGGGGTGGTTGAAGAGAATGAAAGTCTGAATGAAGAAGTTAAAGCTAGAATCAGACAGGCTGCAGCCAACTGGCACAGTGTCATGGGTAGTGTATGACAGAAGAATGCCAAATAAGCTAAAAAGCAAGGTGTCCAAAATGGTGGTGCAACCAGTACTACTATATTGTACAGAAATGTGGGCAGTAAAGGCAGATCAGCTGAGGAAGCTAGAGGTGATGGAAATGAAGTGCCTGAGATGGGTGGAAGGATGCACACTGTGGGACAGATGAAGAAATGAGGACAGCAGAGCAGAAGCCAAAGAAGAAAAGGTCAAAGAGAACAGGTTAAGGTCGTTCAGATGTGTAGAAAAGCAGAAGACAAAGAGGTGGATAGATTGTGTGAGAGAAGACCTGTGGCAGTCAGGCATGAATGTCAAAGAAAGTAGGAGACTGGCATTGATCTGAGAGAGATGGCAACCTTTAACATGACACAGTAACCCCGTGAAGAAACAGGAAAAAGGAGGATGATGATGATGATGATGCACACACTAACACAAATAGACTGCGCATTGTAGTGCACTGACTGTCTATGCTCTGCATAAGACATTACCGTTCCCACAGAAAGCAGCAGGATGGCAGGGCACAGCCATCATCATTTGCACAGGTTAGATTGAAACAGTGACAGTAGACAATAATATTAGAATAGCATTAAGGGCTATGAGATGTGGATGTGGTAGTCATGTATATGGCTATGAGGTTGGGGGAGTCGCGGATCATATTCCTCCAGTGTCAGGGCAGAGTTTCCAGATTGTGAACACTGACGGGATGCATCATGTGGTCCTGGGGCATCAAAATTATCGGCATCTTGTAGGATGGACAGTGCAGCTCTTCAACAGTAGATATAAGAACACTGCTGTGTATTCCCATGTAGGGAGGCAGTAGATGGTCAGTGTCCATGACCCTGTGAATGGCCCCAAGTAGGTGTTACACTCTAGTAAGCCAACAAGAGATTGGGATAGTGTAGAACTACAGGACCCAGAGCAGCTATTACAGTGGGTGTCCTTGCAGTGAAGCAAGAGCATTGACCATGCCCATGGAAAAGTCCACACCAGGAGTAGAGGCCATCATGATGCATTATCTCTTGCTTTTAAGCACCTTGCGTTACCCTCTTCAATTTCCAATCCCAGACCTGATTCTCACCCTTTTCATGCTGCACCCCTGATTCTACTTTCCTGCTTGTAAAATTTACAACTCTGCATGGTGTAAAATTTGTTTATAGCATCGTATTTTTTATGATTTGTTTGCATTACCTTTGTCGTCTACTGTTGGCTGTAAATATTACATATTTGTTGCTACTGTTTTAAATGCAACCACAGCTGAGCTTGCAATTGGTTATGCTGTTATCAGTACTGTGTCCTAGTAACAAAAATATAACTAAAATAAAATAAAATAAAAGTAATCTGCTTATGTCTGGCTTGCAAACGTGCTCAGTGCCTACATCCCCTAACATGACCATATTGGCCATTTTTTAGTATATTCAGAGCTGCACCATTGGCTACTAAGTGGGCCACCAGTGCCTTGGACATGTCACACTGGTGGTGTTACATTATGATTTCCTGTCTCTGCAATGGTTGCACTGCCATATGTGGGCCATGCTGCACAATCCACATCTGGTATGTGTGATGATTAATGGTTGTCTGTGCCACTATCATTGAACTGCAGATCTGCTGATTGACTCCTAATGTAACATCTACATCAGGGAATGACTTTGACTCATGACAACAATGGCCACCTAAATGTCTCTCCCCTATGGTGGATGCTCACACCTCTGAGGCAGTATGTTTCACTGATCGTGCCTGTGGAGATGACTGCTGTATATCTTGGGTGGGGCTAACATGGAGAGGATGTCCAGCTCCAAACTCAGGGGAAGCTATAGGTTCATCCTACCTCCATCTCACTATCTCATCTATTGGTGATGTGTGCACATACTGTCCAGTTTAAAGTCATTAACAATGCCACTGTGTTATTGGACTGTGCCATATACATGTTGCCATCACTGTCAACCACAGCCATCCTGCTGACATCTGGCATATGGCACTGTTATACTGGATGTTCTTTCTACAAGTGGAACATGTGAAAGCATAAAGATAACATGCTTGTGTTGATGCTAAAACATGTGTCACTTACAGTCATACATGGAACGTGATGATTTTTTGCATGACCTATGGGAACAAACATACCTTGTGGTGTGGGCTTTCATTGTTGCAGCCCAATGTACCTTGGACAAAAGATTTTAATATATGTTCTGCAGACCAACCCATTCACAATAGTTGGAGCTGTATCACAGTGCCTACATTGTGACTATGAGGCATTTTGTTGCGCATATGAATACGCACAGCATCAGGCATGTCTCGTTCTTGTACCTCTCATACCAGTTACATGATCACCCATAACGTGGGCACTGCTGTATTACAATGTCTACTGTTAATGCAGCTACCATCACTTACCATGCAACCAAATCCCCAGCATATTAGTGCTACTTTGACCTTCATATATACCTAATCAGCTTTGGGCCACATTGTGCTAATCCATTTGTGTTATTTTTCTCAGTGCCATAGCATTATGGTTCATAGGTTCATAGATTAATACTAGGCCAGTGGCTTTGGGAGCCATTTTAAGCCTAGCCAGTTACCACATTTGATAATCAAACCCTGCACCTTGCAGCTATAAGGTAAACACCTTAACCGTTATGCCAACCTTCCACCCTTCCCACAAGGCATCCCGGGATCCTGTTATCCTGTTTTGATGAATCTTTGCACATCCGCAAAACAAACTGCATCAGAATTACCAGATTAATAGATGTAAATTTTGCTTGCAACACAAATAGGACATGTTGGAGAGAGATAGATTTTTTTCTCAGAGAAATCCCATTATCTGCAACATGCTCCCCATTTATGTGAAGCAAAGTTCTTCCTGGTCCCTGTTTAAGTGCAGTCTGGACTAATGGATGGGTAATCACAAATTTGTCCATGGTCTGGCTCCTATGTCATTGACAGACAGAGAAAGTCAAGCAAATCACCCTATATAAATCAAATTTGTGGGGCATATTTGTGTTGCACGGTTAGACTTCTAAGGATCCTAGTGGTCATTAGCCTAGTATTCACTTATGAAAACCACAAATGTAACAACTAGATGAGTACTCAGAAAAAAACAAATCTTAAATCGCATTAATAATCTGTAATGCTTATTTGTTTTCTTCAAAAGATCAAAGCCAACTTTACTAAACCAGGCATGAACAAATGCTAATGCCTGATTTCACACTGGACTGCTTTAGGAATTACCTAAAACTAATATACCTATTTAAATTGAGTTAAGAAGAACAATATCTTTCAAATTCAGGAAACAAATAAAGAATCAATATAAAGTGATGTATGAGGGCACACCCGTCTACACCCCAAACAATACCCGACTAATATACTATAATCACAGATAAAAGTACTTGGTTTTTCTAATAAACTGAATATTCCATTTGTTAATGTGTTTGTGTGACATCAAAGTGAGAATATATTAATAGGAATGATGTGGGGAGATACAGCTCCAACTCTCGTGAGGACAAGATTCTGGGAACTCGATTACTGTGCAAAATCACTGTTTTCTACTTCATTTATATTTTTTGTACTTGGCAGCACACTGAACCTGGTTCACCCTTCTGTTCTATACTTAAAAAAAAAAAAAAAAATATATATATATATATATATATATATATATATATATATATATATATATATATTATAGCTCTATGGGGAAAAATTCAACAATAAACTAATAAAAACAAGGGTCCCAGCAGAAAATGCAAAGTCCGAAATACTGTTTAATGAAGCGCTTTTCGTTGCCGCTAATACAGCAACTTCTTCAGATTACATAAAAACAAACTCTTTACAATTTTAAATAAAAATCACATGACAAATAGTCAGCTGATCAAATTCGTCATTACAAATCATGAATATTAAATAATTAAATCATTCATCACAATCTATTACCGCTTCGTTGTTTACAGCGGTTTAAATCTACACATTTTCCTAGTCACCAACGTAAAAACACTTGCATCCCATCCTACAAAATTAGTAATAAAATGATTTTTAAAACTAAGTATTTTTCGTACAAAAATATATAATAATACACATACGCCATTGAGAGACAAAAGTTGGAAAGCCCTCTAACAAGGCACATTATGGCCAGCGAGAACCATACTTTTTGGTTCAAAGTAACAGACCAAGTTAGGACATCCACCAGGGGGGGCCCAATTAATTGGTTATTGGATGAACGCAAGTTAACTTAGCAGGTTAGACTCAATGCCTTTTCAACCCCAGGCTTGAATGAGTCATGTAATATCGCTTGTCTTCTAAAACTTAGGAGCCTAGCTAGGTAGAATTGAGCGTATGTTCATTGTCCTTGATGAGAACAATTATTAATCAGATAGTTGATATGTATAGTTTTGAAACAGGTATAAGCAACATTTGTAAGTATTGATTTAGACAGTCGGTTGCTAGAGTAATTGTACTAGGGTTAGTACTTTATAGAGAAACATCAAGTTAAAAAAGTTAAAAAGGTATAAGTTAAGTATTTGAACCACTGTTTATTGGAGATTTGTAACTGGACTGTTTTATATAATAGAGCGAATTCGATCATTCATTATTTATTTTCATGGCACAAAGCACATTGAGGGGATGTTATCTAATAGCAGTACTTAAACCACTATCTGCCAAGTGGACCATTTTATTATATATTTTTGTACGAAAAATACTTAGTTTTAAAAATCATTTTATTACTAATTTTGTAGGATGGGATGTAAGTGTTTTTACGTTGGTGACTAGGAAAATGTGTAGATTTAAACCGCTGTAAACAACAAAGCGGTAATAGATTGTGATGAATGATTTAATTATTTAATATTCATGATTTGTAATGACGAATTTGATCAGTTGACTATTTGTCATGTGATTTTTATTTAAAATTGTAAAGAATTTGTTTTTATGTAATCTGAAGAAGTTGCCGTATTAGCGGCACCGAAAAGCACTTAATTAAACAGTATTTCGGACTTTGCATGTTCTGCTGGGACCCTTGTTTTTATTAGTATATTATAGCTCTATAGTATGTTGCAACAACTGCACATCTGGCAGTCTTTTTTTTCATGTCAGCAGTATCCATTAAAGAAAGCAGGAAATTAGAAACTGGCAGCCATTTTCTGGTCATGGTGATGTACTAACATTCTACACTATTATTATTATTATTATTATTATTATTATTGTTATTGTCATTGTTATTCATGCTGCATTTGGGCATACACATAGTTATTATAGTGTTAAAAAACAATTTACAAAGTAGCTTAAGTTTCTGACCACAGACAGCTCTGTGGTATAGACATTTAAGGCCATGAGAGCCCAGATTGCCATGCTTCTAACAGAGGAAGAGCCTGTTGTGGATCAGCCAGAGTAAGGAGACAATATCAGCTTTCCTGATGTATGCGGGGGAGCAGTTGTCTAAGTCCTGTTGCAGGACAGGACCTCTAGTGTAAAGGTTGAAAACTGTGTAAATAAGCCTAGCAATGGAGTACTTGCACTCCAGCAGAGCATAATAGATATGCAGAAATGCACATCCACCCTGGGCTCTACTTGGCATGCAGTGTACTAAGCCTGCTGGCAAGCTGTAGGCCTAACATACAAAAAGTACCAGTATTCACCAAAGATGATGTGAGAAGGTGACTGCTCTACCTAGCCAAAGAAATTTGAAGTCCGACTCATGAGTTTCTCTTCACTGTGAGAGGCTACAGTACATGGGCAAGACTGTACTATACTTTTTGATATTTAGTTTGAGGACATTGTTCCAGCACCAGTGGTTTGCATAGTCTAGCTCATCCAGGAATACCTTCATGTTGGCGAGTGTTCAAATAACAGCCCTTAGTTTGCAGTCACTGAATGCTGTTAACCAGAGGCTGTAGATCAGAGAGATAAGTGCTAAGAGGACTCAGCAATGAACCTTGAGGAACCCTGCTTGTTATATTTTTACTTAACTAAGCTGGCACCTGCATCTCTAATGTGCTTTATTCAGTTGCCAAATTTGCTATTGACTTTAATGCATATGGAGTGATGTTTAAGCTCACCAGTTTGTCAAAGATGGCAGCATGGGGCAGTATTATCAAGAGCCGTGGCCATGTCCAAGTATGCTGCATGACCTACAGTGGACATAACAAGTGTACACACCCCTGGTAAAATGCCACGTTTTTGTGATATAAAAAAATGAGACCACAATAAATCATCATGGATCTTTCTGAAAACTTCCCAACTTTTCATAGTCAAGGAAATTTTACATCAGAAGGTTTTATATATGTAATTTTGTGTTTTTGCTCATTATATTGTATAGATGAAGCAGCACAAAACTATAGACTCTGTATACAGGAACATGGAAGTTATAAAACTAATGGAAGATCTGAAAACCCTGCATTTGAACATATTTTATTGCTACATAACAAAGATCTTTTTTGAACCAATATGTTCTGATCATTTAGAGGGAAAGCCCCCAACTTGCTTTTGGGGTACATAGAAGCTACAAGCATTCTGAACTGTAATACTGTGAAGCCTAATGAGGTTAATCCAGAACTTGTTTGTTTATTTATTTGTTTATTTATTTATTTATTTATTTATTTATTTATTTATCTATCCTTCCTTTGTTGACTGTATTAGTCCCATAGCACCAACGTCTTGGCACAAAAAATCTGGACAAAGCCAAAAATAGGGACACATTTTAATTATTGCTGTTATAAACTTAGAAAGTTGCTAAAATAAAATGTCTTGTGTTACCATGCATTTTCTGAAGGCTATGAAGTCTGAAACTCAAATGTTTGTCATTATAGAGTAAATTCAGTCTTTACTGTTTTTTTACAGCAATCCAGAAAAACACAAATTTTATGAGGCACACACAAAGAATATGAGGCAAAAATCTGGACATTCTGTGAAAATTTAGACAGTTGAGACGATTAGTCCCACTAGGCTATTGGCTGCTTTTCAGTTGTATATTTATTCTGTTAATGTTAAATTGATTATTTAATTTATTTATAACTGATTGATGTTTTAATGTTTTACGCTATATAAGATGTGGTGTTTCACTTCAGGTAACTCCTTTGAAGACTTCTAGTTGACATGGTAGGAGTTGCTGAGGCATTATTATTAAGAAATAAAATGTATCAGAAATAGCAGCCTGCCTTCTGTTTGTCCAGGCAGTAGCGTTTTATAGGGATCACACACATTAAGCACTAACATGCAACAAAAGCCACCCAGTGGTGGCTAGACAGAACTGAAAGCATGATAACAGTGGGCTAATTCATCTAAGAGCCTCTAACATTGTTAACCACCAGCTGTGTGCTGTCTGCTATAAAACTGAAAGCTATCCTTATTTGTCAACAGACATGTACTGGAAACACTCAGCAAGCTGGCAGTCAACCAGAGCTATTTTCTGTTCAAGCTACAGAATTCAGCCAGATGGTAGAAAAAAATTCAGTATTTTCAGGGTCAGTTACATTAATTCACCACACGTTGTCTATGCCGAAAAGAAGGAAATATTTATACATCCCAGAACCACAATAACAAGAAACGTATATTTGAACTGTGCACATGCTGTTACTGGAAAAGCGCTCAGTCTGTGTGCCTTATTGCACATGCTGACTGGTAGACTGACATTTTAAATCAGTATTTTAATAAAAAAGTATGTAAAGATGATTCAGAAGTCTTTCTTTTCTGTGTAGTTACATAACACTTTTAGAGGACAACAATTTTTTACCTGTAGTTAGTGCTATGGATTTGCATTTTATTTGAATTCTTACATTCCAAATTACTTAGAAAAAGAAAAAAGAAAACAACGGACAGACTCGCTCACAGTAACACATTTATTATTACATTAAGCTCTTTCATCAGTGCTCAGCTCAGACGTCTTCAGAATAAAAGCACACATATCTGCAGCCCTTATATAGCACCTAATTAAAACCACATGACCAGCCTAATTACAAACTAATTACACATTTAAAAGCTATTAATCTCACTTCACAGGAAGTTAAAACATATAATAAACATTTCCATCACCAAAACCATTAGTGTTATAAAAAACATATTGTATAAATGCAAACCCTGTTGAAAAACAATAATCCAACGCAAAAATAGGAAAAAATGATAAAAATATGTATTGAAGTGTCTTTCATCATATACATTTAGGTACTATAAAGCCAATTCTGCCTTTAATTTCAAAATACTACTAATAGAAATAGTTTCATTAAGACCTGGGGGGAATGTGGCATTGCATCTCAGTTGCCACCTTAATTCCTTATATTCCAAATAATGATCAACTGGTCTGCCCCTCAGTCCAAGATCAACCTTATCTATAGCTGTAAATTTAAATTTATGGGTGGTGAAATTTTTTAAACATTTGGCTAGGATGTTTCTATCATCACCCCTTGATATATAATACTGATGTTGATATATCCTTTTCCTAAATGTTGCTTTTGTCTTGCCAGTGTAGAAACAGTCACAATCTTGACATTTGTTAAGATAAACAATCCCCGTGCTGAGGCAATAGTACCTGTGCATAAGTTTAATGACTCCCCAGTTCTGAACTGCCACCTCAGCTCTCTCTAAAATAATCCCAAATTACTGTTTATGTAGAAAAAGAATCAACCTTGGTTCTGTTTTATTAAGTGATCATTTCCTGTCATGTTTAATCTACTTAAATGATAGCAGAAGCTCAGGACTGTACCACAACAATAAAGTAAATATTATGTAATAGTGCATAATATTGATTATGATTAAAAGGTGATGCAGAATATTAGATGTTTACTGCCCCTTAATAAAGTATGCTGTCAGTGTTAGAACTGTGACATCATGACAAATGAATCTTTTTGCTCTGCTTGGTAAAGTGGATAACATTCCCCTTAACCCCCACTTCACTTCTGATTATTGGTTAGACAGGAATTCTTTATTAAATGCAATTCAGAAGTGTTGCATTTAACATGTTATGCAATAAAAGGCTTCTTAAATATGTCATATACTTTAGAAAAGGGGAGTTGAGTTGTAAATAATCATAGAATATTACTATGTGTTCATTTACACGGTAAGTAGGTTGTATAGAAAAACACATGTAAACATCCCTTTGCCAAAAGGGATATGTAAATTATAATAAAACATGTCTCATTGTACCCATTTAGGAAGGCATGGTGCCACACAGGACTTTAATAGTAAAATCAAGCCAACAAACCAGATATTGCTAACTATGAACATATTTCAGTTATTTTACTTTATCACTATACCAGAACTGGAGATTATGTGTCCTATAAAATTTGGCTTAAATGAAGTGGTAGGAAAACAAATCTATGAGTGCTCCATGTAATATCAAAAAATGTATTTACTTAAGTCACAGACTGCACCACTGGCCAAAAATGATAAGCTGCAAACACTAGGATACTAAGTAATTTGTTCAGTGTCACAAGGTGTACTTGAGAGGGATGATGGAGTTTGAACCTAGGAGTCTAGGTTTGCAGTTTAGTTCTTTAACCAGTGCATGACACAATTTCCTGCCTTTGTATATTCCCATGAGAAAGTGGGGGTGTATAAAATACAGATTAATTACAGAAATGCTGCACAACTTTAAATTATGGAAGGCAAAGTTTAACAAATTGTCTAAACCAGTTTGTCTTCAGGATTGTGGTGTAGATCAAATATAATTTGGTAGCATTCATTTAACCATTTGATTATGATTTTATTAACATGCAGATATCTGCTTATCAAGCAAGGCTACATTGATATTATTTCAGACCATTTAAAATAATGAAAATAAAACATTATGGGTGATTCCCTAATTTCCTGAATGTTAATGTCACATCCTTCCACCAATCATCCTGAGTCTTACCTTGTGACATCATTCCCACTCCAAAACCACTCATATCCCTCTGATATACATAGACTGTAATAACTAATACAATGCAGTGCTTTTCCTTCAGCTACAACCCAATCACTTTCCTTTCCAAAGGCATAGGTACATACAGCTTAAGTTGAAGGGAGTTAGTGAGATGTGTTCCAGCAGAAGAATGCTCAAGTTCTCTGGTGGTTCTAGTCCACATAAGAGGAGGTGCAGGAATGGAAATGATAGAAAAACATGGCTGAATGAGGTTGGTATGTGATGAAGACATTATTTTACATATGTTATCAAGTGTACACAAACCCCAAGGTTTTGGATCAGTGTTCTTGATGCCTTGAAGTGATAAATAACCAAAGCAGTATTACAGTTTTGCAGCAAAGTTTTTGCTTTCTGAAACAGCAATTTATTGTCTGTAAAACACTGGTTATATGATGTTTATGTCTTATACCACCTAGCAGCAGTATGCAGGAAGGTGTTCAGAATTTCTGAAAAAAATTGTGGAAAGTCACAGTGTCTCTGATCATATATATTATATCACCCAGAGTATATTTAGAAGTATGTAGCCATTTTGAAGGAACTTAATATAATTGAAAACATGCTGATGCACACAAGCATTGAAGCTTGCCACATTTCTGACTTCAAGGTTACTGAACCTCAGCGATAAGGGGGTGTTGTCTTACTACATGGCTAAGAGACCTCAATGGGAAGACGGTTTCACTTTTCTATAGTTTGGCAAAAGCTGTTTAATATATCCATTGAGAATGCCTTCACACAGAAACAACACTCCACAGTGAAAACACTTTCATTTTGTGTAGCTGTTGCTAGCGTTAGCCCAAACTAAGTTTATTTCAATCAGAAACAATTAGGCACAGATTAGTTTTCATAAAAATTAGAGATCAAGAAAGGAAGTCACCTCAGTGCAGTTAGGGTCTTAGAATGCTCCAAGAGAGATCCAGCCACGTTGAATGTAAAATCTAAGAAAGAATGCTGCATGAGAGACTCAGTCAGACTCAATGTTAGACTCTAAGACAGAATCATCCAACAGAGATCCAATGACACTTTATGCTAGGATCTCAGACAGAATGATCCAGGAGAGATTCAGACAGTCTGAATGTTAGGATGTAAGACAGAATGTTCCAGAATAAATTCAGCCACACTGTATGTTAGGATCTAAGTCAGATAGAATTAGTATCAAGTAATCCCTGCTTCTATTTCTCAAAGATTCAGCATTTTCTCTGGCACTTATGCTTTCTTCTGGGTAATGATAGTGAAGTGTACCTAATGTTAAGGTTAGAAGATGGACCATACTTGACCAGTTCTTCCTAGGCTACATTTCAGGTACATATATCTGTATTTTCAGGCTGAAAAGTGATTTTGTTGGGGGAGGGGATTTGGAACTGTAGAAGAAGCATTGCATTGCCTTAACTCATTACATCCAAGTGATGTCTCCAGGTGCATCTACACTTAACTCCTACTGACACTTCTAGGCCTCAAATATTGTTTGTCCATATTTGCATCAATAATTCCAAAACCGTGCTATGTACAAGGTTTTAAAAGATTTCATCTTAAAGGTTACACAATAGCAAACTCAACTGCATTAATATTTGACATCTGTCTATTGTTTTTATGGTATTAGTTTATATAGATATACTTTTCACATTTTTCTAAATATCTCAACAACCAGGTAACACAGACAGAACTCCTTAGCCTCATATGAAAGCTCTCAGCTAGATGAATAAAATGCTGCTGACAGCATGGGTGTAACTTGAGTGGTTGCTGAGATATTGTAAGTTGTTTACAAAATGTTACAAACTTAATAGTTATTGTGGTTACTGTGACTTATAAAATTCAGTTTAACTCCCAGAAGCTAAAGAATACTAACTACTATAAAATAGTTTGTGCAGAAGGGTTTTCTATTTATACTTATTTGATAACCGCCATGGTTCCAGAGATATGAACATTTGTTTGAAATGTGAGGACATAATTTGATTCTGTTAGAAGTTACAGTGCAAACCTCCTGAGTTCCATTGGAGTGACTGAGTTAATAGTTACAGTCTAAATTCGTGGTGGAAGTTAAACGCTGGTGGTAGGGAAACTTACATGGCATAATCCATTCTGGAGCTTATGACATCACAGAGGGAAGCATTGCTAGTAGCAAATGTAGTTTGATGGAAATGGAAGAGCAATGGCAGATGGGATTCAGGATTTTTTCACTTCTCAAATACAGTGATGGTCTGAAATGGAAGTTAGTCTAGTTAAAACATTGCTGCACTATGACTCTGACCACTGTCCAAAACATGCTTGGCTAAGGCATTGGTCACTTTCTTGTTCTTAATATCATTAACAGAGTACAGAGTTAGAGTCATAGTTTTATGTTTTTAGCCCTTGAGCTCTTATCTGCTAGTATTAGAGGTTGGGACTTTAAGACAGAGTTCAAAGAACAAGAGTGGATTATACGGCTGGGTGGAGACAGGTTTCCTGGGTTGAATGATCGAGTTTCTGTAAAACCATTGTTGAAGGCACGACAGCTTAGAGCTTTATACAACATTAGGTGTATTTATTTGGAGATATTGCTACTATGTTTACATATGACTTGTTTTTATATGATGTTTTATACTTGATGATTTTATACATGATGTTTTATATATACAATGTATTTATGAGTAAGTTTATTTATGTATTGCATTGTCTCTATCCTCACAAAAGCAGTATTAAGCAGGTTGCATTGTGCTTTTAGGTGTGTACTTAATTAGTTAATTGGTATTTGATTAGTATATATAGAGTAGGAGAGCTGTTTTTATTAGGAATGAAGAAGCAGTCATATTATAGACTGTGAAAGTGCTCACCGTTTTACTTTATCTGCGTTTATTGTTTTGCTTTTTTGTGACATTAAAGTGAGTGCAGTTGCTGCATCGCCCATGGAAGTTCGCTCATCTTTTTTTCTTTTCATTGACTGGTTCATCAGTGGAGCGTTCCTAACCTAGCTTCTGGACATTGTTTTTCTTACAGTGTCAGTGCACTAAGGATACAAAACATCTCAGTGACAGTGGAAAAAATTACACTGATGGTACACTAACCTCAATGCTTAAAAAAAACATACATTTTGCTACACGTCACATGAATCTAACAGTACTAATTCCAAAGTCTGTTACCCTCAGGGGTAAAAGGATAGTCCCTTAATTCTGTAAAGTTCGACACCCACAAAGTTAGTATTGTGGCAAGCTTTAATCTTAGTGTATATCGTGTTTTTTTTTTTTTTTGCTTTAGAAACATCCACATGCTCTTGAAAATCCCTGCCTGACATTTGTAGACAAAGTAAACAGCAAGGAAAATGTTTGTTGAAATGGGATCAGATCAGAAGGTGGAATTCCTTTCCAGTGAATGGGATTGCTACTCCTCATTAATAAAATCAAAGTAGTAAAGTGTCTTTTTTTAATTTATTAGCAAGGTTGTTGTATCTTTCTGCTTTTCCCGGTTAGGGGTCGCCACAGCGGAACTCCACTCCGCTAATGATTGGCAGTAGATTTTTACATACTGAGTTGCCAGCCCTGACGCACAACCTTCAATGAAGGTACACCCATTCACGCAAGTCTCCACACAGAAGACGCTTTAGCTGAGAATCGAACAGGACAGCGTCTTACTGTGAGGCGACAATGCTACCGCAGCACCATCACAGTTAATTTATTAACAAGGTAACCACTAAATCCAAATGTCTCTTTTTGGATTGGAAATACAGTCTAGTTAAATGGGTCACAGTTTGCAAGTTGAAGCTGAGAGAATCTAACCCAGGACTACAGGAGAAAACGCTTTCATCATTTATAGCTTCTGTGCTTAGTGCTGTATTATATTGCTAAGGTAGAGAAACTGATAGAGTAATGACCTTCCTACGGTTACCTTACTATAAAAGAGAGGGCACTCCTGCCTAAGGCAGAGGTTTGTGATTATAGGCTATGGGTAACTGTTTCGATTACAGGGAACCTGAGATGGGTAGCGACATTTTGGGACAGAGTGTATGTGGTTAAGAAATTCCAAGTGAAGTTGAAAATAATTATATAGCAGGTAATGTAAAATTGTATCAAGAGAAAGAAGAAAAACAGAGAAGCTGGAAAAGCTGTATTGGTTTATAACACTAGTGAAGGAAGCTGTGAGAGTGAAGAAACCAGCATATATAGTGTTGACAAAAATGGCTGTTGTATGGAAGAGAGACTACACAGAGGATAGGAAAGGGACAAGGTAGTCAAATGTCACAATAAGGAAGAGGCTGAGATTCTCATAGTGAAGAGAAAACATTTCACAGATGTACTGGTGACAAAAAGGGGTATCTGAAATAGTTTGTATTGCAGCAGGGAGCATAAAGAAGTATCAGACTCTACTATTCCCTCCAGGTTTGTACTATGAAATCTTCTTCATAGGTCACTCATGTAAAAGCCTTTTGCTAGACAAACTATTCATTTATTTGAATTTACTGTTCAAGTAAACCCCAGTAGCAAAAGGCTTAAGCAGCATGGTTTTGGGACTGGCAGATATAAACAGCCAGTTGTCTGCAGTGATAAGTGCAGCGGTTAAGGATGCAAGTTATAGTTCCTATGGTATAGGGTTTGATTCTGTCAGTCCTCATTTGCCTTCTGTGTGACTTTGAACAATTTATTTATTTATTTATTTTGAATACAGTGCTATTTTGCGTGGCTTGCAGTGTTTATTTTGAGTGTTGTGCTATAAAGTTTTAAAAGTTCTAGTTACAAAAAAAAACTCTGTCACTGCTACTGAGTCCAAGGATTTAAAACCAAATTACCAGTGACCCAAGCAGGATCTAGAGATCAGCATTTCTATTTAAAAAAATGAAACTGCTCCAAGGTTTTCAGCAGAAATCTGATTGAATCCTGTCACATATAACACCGACTTCTGGGTGGGAAAGGTAGGATTATTGTGTTATTGTCCTTATGTTCTTTATTTAACTTGGCTTACAGTGTTTATTTTGAGAGCAGTGCTATTTTGCTTGGCCTGCAGTATTTGAGTGTGAAAGTTTAAAAAGTTGTGGTTATAAGAGAAAAATGCCACTCCTAGTGAGTCCAAGGATTTAAAAGCAAATTAGTACTGACCCAAAGAGGATCTACAATCCAGTATCTGTATAGGAAATACACCCCGGGGATCACTCCTGTGGCTCTGCTTGACAGGGGCACAGGAAAATAACTTTCTTGGATGTTGTAAGCCAGGGAACCTTGTTGGCTAGGCTTACTTAGGCCCTTGGGCCGATAGCCTAATACCTACCTATGAACAAGTCACTTAATCAGACATTGTTCCCAGATTGCCCCAGAAAAAGGACTGTATGTCCTGTGGATCTACCCGGTTAACAGATAGTATTTATTATTAGTTTTACAAAGGCACAGATCTAGAACTGAATGGTCAGGGCAGTAAGACAAGCAGATTGACATAGTCTTTTTTGCTTACAGAAAGGATTTTCTGTTGTTTAGTAAAGATGATATCAAGGTTTGACATAACAGAAACAAAATTTTTTTCTTGGGGCTGTGTCTGCCAGGCGCAAACAGATATTCAGTTTCATGCATCCATTGACATGAGTATGTAGCATTGTAAGAAACAGTAACAGAGCAAGTTTGAGGGAGTTGTATATTAGGAAAAATAACTAAGTAAATGAATAAGACCAATGGCACATCTTAAAAGCAGTAACTGTTTTCACAATTCTGTTTTGGGGTTCGGGCTTCTAAGCATTAGTCAGGATGACAAATGAGAAGCAGTGGATGTTAAAGATATGTAATGTTGGACAACAGCTTTAGAGAATGTGGACCCCAGCTGCTGTGAACGTTGTGCAATTACTGACCACCGAGGAAGAGCAGAGAAATGTGTGTCTGTGGGTGTCTGTTACCTTTACACTTCATTTACCACTGGGTGAATTAAGATGCTAACTAAAAGTCAATGGTCCTTGGTGACAGGCACTACAAATGTATTTATTTTAAAGGCCTCTGGCTATAAAATAGAATTAATGAAAGTGTGGCACTATTAATGCCTGACTGCTTGACTTTTTAAAATATTTGCACTGAGCCTGTTATTTGACTAGCAGTGCAGTGAATTAATATTAATAGGGCAGAAAGACAGAAGGAAATTATTAGATACCAGTTTCCTTTTTGGTAGCATTAGGACTCTGCCTGTTAATGTGCAAGGTTACTCGGATTTGTAAAGTAAGAAATCAGATGATCTTGGGAGGGGCTGTTATCAGTGATGAATCAATACAAAAATGTGAAATGCCCAGGGTTGTGAAAGCTTTAGTCTAGAGCAATTCTCTTTTGTAATCCTCTGGAATGATTTTTTTTTGCTTGTATATAATTTCAGAGAAATGGACAGCACTTAAGAAGTGCAAGAGATTTTTGCATATGGAAATGGCAAGTGTTATAATATGCATTTGACGTTAATTATTTGCTCACTTGTTGTATGGTGATAGTCATGAAATCTGAAAAATGGCTTTGGGAAAATTGTCCACCAGTAGTTGCATGTATGATGGTGATTTTTTTTAAGTAACTTTTCATTTTCTAGTACATGTAAATGTATACAGAATGATGCAGCTATTAAATTATAGGAAGCAATCAACAGGAAAATGGACAATGCTGTTAAAATTTTAGTCAAGTATTTGCACATGCTGATAGTTTAAAAATGTCTTCATGCTTTTAGCAGACTTTAGTTTTCAAGTGGTAAAATGACAGTGGTGTTAGGCACTAGGCTTTGACAGGCTTTTGTCTTCACTGTTGTTGAATGCATGTTGTAGAGCCCCATTATGTTTTTCCCCTTTTGTCTGATTTGAATGTTTCATGGAACCAGGCCTCTGACCAATGCTGTATGAGAATGCATCATCATGGATGTTCAAAGTCTTTATTCAACTGCTTATGTTTTAAGCTATTGTATGAGTGCTGTAAACTGCAAGAGTTCTTAGCTTACTTAGAGACTACTGCAGAAATGAAAGGATTGGGAAAGTATCGCAGAAAATCTAAATGTAACACAGGATGGGCTGGGGAGTTCATAGAATCAGTAACCTCATACAGAAAAAATTTATTTTTTTTTAATTAATTTTCTTTTCTCTGTGACTGTTTACCCTGTAGCTCCAGCTATGACCACCTGCTTATTACTCATCACCAAGCTGATGGCCAATTATAGCCACTGTTCGAGGAGATATGTGTTTCCATTTTCTTGGCCTGAGCCTTACCCAGCATCTGACATGTATGCTGACAGATGCAAGGGCTGGCAATGCCTTCCTCATGATTGGGAGTATTCCTGCACCTACCACATGAAGACTAGCACACTGGTGTGGCTGGGTAGACTCAAACTCATATCCCCTACCCATCTGCTGCCTGCCATGTACCCCCCCTGTAAGTAGGTGCCAGTACTGCTGTAGACAAGACTGCCTCCCTCTCCCCAGGGCACACAGGCCAGTGTTGGCCTCTTAGTCTTGTCCTCTTTATTGGCTTCTGCAGGACCTGGGGTCACTATTCAAACCTGGTTTATCACAGTTACAGTCAGGGCTTTATCCCCCTGACCTTGAAGCTCAGTGTATGATAAGGGTAATTTACAGTACCTGTAAAATAAAGTCTCAAAAGGGCATCAATAAGTCAGCTTACAGACGGCCAAATATAGTCTTGCTTTAAACAACAAACCTACAGACGAAATTCAGTGTCAGTTGCTCAGCTGGTAGCACACTCACCTGTGATGCTTGAAGGTCAAATGAATGTGGGTTGTATTCCCATAGCAAATGTCTGGATTATCTTCCAGTAATAACACTGCAGTGTAGAATAAAGTGTGGTTGGGCTAAGTCTTGAATGTGCCTTCCTTTAGTTGAAATGTAAAACAGATGTCTCATCTGCCTGAATTGCTGGTAACACACTGATATAAAAGATTTGATCGCACTTTTTGAAAAGAATCATGTTTCTTTTATTATATTCCAACATAACAAAAAAATATAAAAAAGTATTTACGGAAAGTATATACAAACAATATATATAACTCAGACAAAACATCCATATATACAAGATTTTTTACATCCCAAACCTAAACAAAATAGTTGCATATAAAAAGTAAACCAGTCTCAAAATAACTAATAGTCTGTTTAGTAATCCTTTAGCCCCCTCCCCAATTATTTTTCCCATAGCCAGAATCTGAATTGTTTAATAACTTCCCTCAAAGCTCATTTTGTATTGTATATCTTGTGTTACCTACCGATCCATATAAATCATGTTTATCCACTTTTATCCCACTTCATTTTATAGTCACTTTTCACTATCCCATTCAAATTTTATTATTTCTCCTTATGTTGAATAAAGCTTATATTTACCCCAAAAGCATTTGTTCCATTATATTTCAGTTAAAATGCATGTTGTGTCTTCCTCACCTTTAAATCTTTACACTTCCTTTCCTAAAGTATAACGTACCCAAGTACCCAATTTCCTAGTTGTATCTTATATATTATTCCAGTGTATAGTCGAATTGTTGCCCAACATATAGAGCTTCCCCAAACCATCTCTTTGTGAGGTTACTAATGCTCTATTAGTGCTAATCATGGTTTTATTATAGCCTCTGATATAAAAATCATTAGTCATTATGTTAAGTTCAGTAACAAACCCACTTTAGGTGATATTCAGCCTACTTGCTCTCAAAAACTGTTTTTTGACAACATTAATATCCAAAGAATTAATACAGCTACTAGAATATTTTAAATCAAACTGAGGAAATTCAGTGGATTTTCGTAAATGGTCCACAAAACATTTCTAAAGATTCAATATTTATTTATGAAAATCTACTGAATTTCTTCAGTTTGATTTAAAATGTTTTAGTAGCTGTATTAATTTTTGGATATTAATGTATTTATTATAGATGGTGAGTTTCAGACCTCTATTCTTAGAAAGAATGTTCAGGCCACAAGATATGTACACAATACCAGTATGTACCCCCGGCATTGGGTTATATTACTAAATTTAATAGATGCACACCACAAATAAAATCTATTATAAAAAAATTTGGAGTATTTTGGAATCTGACCCTGAAGTAAAGAACATTGTAGGTAACTATCCACATTTTATTTTTAAGAAGGAGAAAAATCTGAAGCAACTTTTATGTTATAAAGATCTTTATCAAGAAAGACATTTTATATGAAATAAAAAATTAACTTTGCAATGTTATATTTGTTCCTTTTGTAGGTATATTAATTTGGAAACTGAATTTATACATCCTGTTTCAAAGAAAAAAAATTGTTTTAGGACTTTTGCAGCTTGTTCAAGTGAGAATGTTATATACCTTGCTAATTGTGAGAAATGCAGTTGTTTCTATGTTGGGAAGACTAATCAGAAATTGAAAGAGTGTATAGCTTCCCATCTATCAGAAATCAGAAGAAAAGTAGAAACCAGTGCATTATATAAGCATGTGACAGTTTTTGGCAATGATCACACTTTTAAGTTTAGAGTTTTACAAACAGTATATTTAGGTATACTTGATGGTGATTTAGTTAGTACCACAGAATTGATTGAATATAGATGGATTCATTTCTTCAGGTTGTTAAACCACTTTTGAAAGAAAACGTTTTGTTATTTAGATATTTATGTATATTATATATGTGTATATATATATATATATATATATATATATATATATATATATATATACATATATATATATATATATATATGTGTATATATATATATATATATATATATATATATATATATATATATATATATTAGTATGCTGCTATTATTCATTGTTCATTATTTATTATTGATTTTCTTCATATGATTTTTTATTCTGTCATGTGATTTTATAAAGCTCTAAGTCATGTATTTGTGACAACTACTTTGATAGGCTGGATTTGGTTTTAAATAGGAAGTAAATGTTTTTTTTAATTGTAACACTGATAAAGAGTCCTGACTGGCTTGAAAGCTTTTTTGTTTTCTAATAAATATATTCTTTTTTTTTTTTTTGTAAATATTTTTATTCATTTCCAAAAACAAGAAAACATGTATGCAGGTTATTTATGACAGTGAAGTATTTGCAAATTATTTAAAAAAGGTTGGCTAAAACCTCTAAACAGATCTCAAACATTAAAACCAAAATAAAGTATTTACAAGGGTGTCTATTGTTGGCGTATAATTGACTTTCTGTACAATTGTTTCCTGATTATAATTTGCTACAGTCATTACTCTCCAGTATTTCAGTTACTTTTTGCCATGCTATATATAATGATAAAGTTATTTCAGTTCTTCCTTTAATAGTGTTCATTTCTAATTGCGATACGGTTGACACCATATTCATGAATTGCTTAAAAGCTGGAGAAGCTTTGGATTTCCAGTTTGATGTAATGTTCTTCCTTGCAATGGCTAGGAGAATCCACAAGATTACATATTTTGTTCTTGGTACACAGTCAGGTAGTAATAATAAATATATTCTAAGGGTTCGACCACTGGTTTATTACTTTTGATTTTGCTTTTGTTGCCATTTGGGTCCTTTTCGCCACCTTTCTGCCTTTTATTTTCTTCAAATGCCAGTGTCCACATTTTCGCCATTGTTAAAAATAAAAATCCACCCTGGTGCCTGCCACAGGAGATATGCTGGGCATATCCAGGACAGGTTAATGGGATTATATCTCTCAACTTGTCTGGGAATGCCTGGTGATCCCACACCATGAATCTAAGACTGTTGCTGGGGATAGAGACATTTGCTCTATCCTGTTCAGGTTGCTATGGCAGCGACCTTCATCAGTATAAGTGGTTCAAAAATGATCATATCGATGATGGTGATGGTTATGATGATTATAGTGATGGCAATGATGATGATTATGATGGTGGTGATGATGATGACAGCCATCGATAAAAAGGCATGTTTTGTACAGTTATCATGTAAAACGTAGCTGTACAAATCAGAATGTTGAACTACCTTCTGGGGTGGGAAGTGGCAGCAGTATGGAAGCTGAACAGTTCCAACAATTTGGCTGCATCCTATATTACAGGCCAGAATGCGATGTACAGCTTAGTGCATGCACACAGCTTAGTCAAGAGTCTGTAATACTTTTAAATCTTTTCCAACTGTTTATGTACCATGGATGTCATTACTGGTATGGAAGCGCAACTGAAGGTTTTGCAGTCCAGTTTGGAATGGTCAGATCACTGTAAAGACTTGTATGAGTCCAACATTCATATAGCTGACCACTCATGTAATCTCACCTAAAACAAAGAGCAGTAATAGGTGGTCTACCCCTGTCATGGACCGCTAAGTATATCTAATGTTTATACGCCTTTGGTCAGTGCTGTATTGCACTATACACTGAAGTGCACTATATACTGTATTGCACTATATATTGAATTTCTTTGTGCTGCTCTGACATCCAATATACTATGTGCCAAGAAGAATACTGTTTTCTACCTGGTAGAATTTAATGGACCAAAAAATAGAGGAAGACTGATGCCTTTTTCTGTTTACAACAACAGCTTACTTGCTTTTATGGAAAGAATAAAAAGGATGCAGGGTCCAGTGGCAACTAACATTACATTTTGCTTATGCTGATTAGGACTAAAATGGTTTTTTGCCACCATGTTGATATTTCCTAGCCATAGAACTTTCCCAGTATTTGTAGACTCTACAATCCCTGGTTGAACTGTCTAGGAATTTTACCACTCTGAAGTGTAATCTTCTAGTCATGCAATAAAATGTTTGCCCTGTTGATGTCTTTCAAAGTGCAAAAAATGTTCATTGTTGTTTCAAAGGTTGGTGTCTTCTACTGTTACCTGCACACCCTGCTAGTACCTAGAACACTAATGTTAGATGTCAACACTGGTCTATGATGATAATGAGAAGGAGCATATGGAGATAAAGACATCACACATTTTAGCGACAGCTTTCTCATCTGTAAACTGACCAGTAGATCTGACAGTGGCATAATGTGGCCTTTGCCAAGTGAGCCCTTCAGTGCATCAACATACTTTGTCAACAGCTTTGTGTAAGTTGAGGACAGCAACAGTATAACAATAATTCAGTTAACTACTGGTAAATATGTGACCATTGCATTGTAACTGGCAAACACTGCATTACTAGGACCCCACTGCAAGTGATCAAATAGAAGCTAATTGTTTAGATTTCTGCCTCACAGATGAGGTGTATGGCAATTATCCATGTACTTCCTTGTTGAATATGCACTTGGCTTGCTAATGTCTTTTCTTGTGGTTATTTATTAATTTTATTTATTTATTCACTTTTTTGTTTACTGGGATAGTGTACTTATCTCCATGTACCAATGGCAGGCACAGCCCAGATGAATAGGACCACATAAGAAATGAGCAAAATACAAGGATATGTTAAAAAGTATTCGTATTTACAGAAGCATAAATATGCTGCAACATTTAAATTATTTATTTGTTTACTGGGAAAGCCCAACTTGGCACAAGTCCCAAGTCCCGTTTTTAGTGGAGGCCTGAGAAGAAAAGCTCCAAAATAAAATACATATTTACAATGAACAATGATAAAAGTTACGTTCGCAATAAACAACAATAAAAATTCAAGCAGCACTTTACAATGTCAAAACATGGATAGACAAATGGAATCATGCCGAGCAGAGCTTTTTGTATAAGATGTATCCAAAATGATTGAGATGGCGTATTCTACAGGGGTAGCAGCATATCTTCAGGTAGACAGGTAAGAAAACACTGGAAGAGGTGGGTGTGAATAGTTACAGAAAATGATACCACGGAAAGGACACAGGGAAGTAGAAACAGAGGCATGTAGAGAGAAGTGCAATAGAAAAGAGAGGAAGCGTGAGAGATGTAAACAGAAGATAGAGGTGTGATGAATGAGTGGCATTAAGTGAGGGGATGACAAGATGAGATAAGGAAGGATAGAACAGGGATAAAGGGGTGTGAGAGAGCTGCAGGGTTCATGTAATCCAACCTGAATGACTGCAGCTGTACTTTGGGTGAAAAGAAGTTCCTTGAACTGCTGTCTGAAGTGTGAGTACATTTGGGCTTCTCTGATTGAGAGTGGAATGGAGTCCTATAGTTTAGGTGCTATGATGGAGAATGCATGATCAGTGCAATGAAGTTTGGTTTTTGGAGTTACTAGGGTGGGGTGGGGAATGCATGGTCAGCGTAATGAAGTTTAGTTTTTGGAGTTAGTAGGGTGGAATGTGGAATGCATGGTCAGTGCAATGAAGTTTAGTTTTTGGAGTTACTAGGGTGGGGTGGGGAATGCATGGTCAGCGTAATGAAGTTTAGTTTTTGGAGTTAGTAGGGTGTAATGTGGAATGCATGGTCAGTGCAATGAAGTTTACTTTTTGGAGTTAGTAAGGTGAGATGGGGAAAGCATAGTCAGTGTAATGAAGTTTAGATTTTAGGGTGGGGATTGCATAGTCAGTGCAGTGAAGTTTATTTTTTGGAGTTAGTAGGCTGGGTTGAGATTGAGAGATACCCCTAAGATCATATGTGTGTTTTTTTTTTTTGGTGAACAGTTTATGGATAGATATCATTGGAGAAAAGGCTTTGTGAATTAGGGATCTTAGTAGGAGGTTGGCACTCAAATGTATTGGGAGCCATTTAGCTTTGGTAAGATATAGGCAGTGGTGTTATTATGTGGAGGAGTTAGTAATGAGCTGTCAGATTTTATTGGAGAGGGTTTGCAAGGTGGAGGTATTTTTTATAGGTTCATAGGTTAGTACTAGGCTAACTACCCGTGTGGGCCATTTCAAGTCTAGCCAATTACCCCATGTGAGAATCAAACCATGCACCTTGTGTTTGTAAGGTAAACACCTTAACCATTATGCCATCCTTTCACTGAGGTAGAAGCTGTAATGGGCAGTCCATGTTCAAGTTGAAATATCAGTATTCCTTTTGCATATGCAGCTTTGGCTGGCTTGAACAGAGGGGGTGACAGCTTGTTTGCCCACAACAGTAGTGCGTTGATCTTTTTGTGTGTGTCTTGAATGTGTATTTGAAAGTTAAGAGATTGATCTAGCCAAATGCCAAGGTATTTGAAATATGTTGTTGTTTCTATAGTGGCACTGTTAACATCTTTAATATTAATGAAGCTGGGTGCTTTGTCTATTTTTGGTTGGTTCCAAATGTCATTGCTTTTGTTTTTGAGGGATTGGGTATAAGTTTTTGGCCTATTAACTATTGGTTGTGGGTTTGAAGGTCATCTTGGAGCTGGGTTTGATTAATAGAGTGTGATTAGATTTATTTGACCTGTAAATGGCCTTGTCATCTGCCTAAAGAATTAATTTTATCTTCAGGTGATCATTTGGGAATTTGTTGAAAAATATGGAAAATAGCAGAAAGGCTAAAGTGGAACCCTGAGGGGGGGACTCCTTTCATAACAGAAGTTGTTTCAGAGATGGCGCTGCCCACTTTCACCTTGAAGGATCTATTGGTGAGGAAATATACAAACCAAAGTTTTGCATCATCACTAATGCCTCAATTAGATCAAAGGCTTTTGTGATGTCAGTGAAGACCGCTCCTGTCAGGTTTCCTTTGTCCATGTTGGATAAAATGTTATCTGTGAAGGAGTAGAGAGTTGTTATGGTGCTGCGTACAAACCAGAATAAATTGTTGCTTACTGGATAGCGGATGGTATAGATGTAAATGAGCAGTAATTTGGTTATACAGGGAAGTACTGAAATAGGATTTATTGCAAAGCAGTAGTTGGCTTGGGTATTTTTTGAAGAGGAATTCTGAATGACTGTAGCTAGGCATAATCTTATTAGTTACATAGAGGCTGTGTATTTGAGTGAGAGGGTAGAAGATGATGTCCTTTCTTTACTTCAGAAGTCATACTGTCATCCATCCTAAAGCAACAAATGTGTGTGTCTATCCTTGTGGGCAACTATCACCTCCCCATATCCTTCTATTTCCATATTTGATCTAAGGATACATTATCTACAATGTAGTCATACATTTGGTTAAAGTAAATTTTGTGCAGCAATATTTCCTCAGATGCTGCAAGATACATTTCTATTTTTCTGAATTTGTTGCTTCAGGAAAAGTGAACTTTTCCCATGTCATGGGAAGCGTGACATTAAAATTAAGGAGTAGTGGTGGTGGGTTCACAAGTGTGTGTGTGTGTGTGTGTGTGTGTGTGTGTGTGTGTGTGTGTGTGTGTGTGTGTGTGAGGGGTAGTGTTTTACCTCTATGAAAAACAGCCAAGTTTGTGATTTTTTCACCAAATGCCATTTCATCCAGTTTTGATTGACAAATTAGCATTCTCCAAAATTTGCTGCTTATACTGCATGTTGTACCACATGACTGTGTAAGTGCCTGGCAATAGCCCCCCCATCCAAATCCACTGCATTAAAAGCCATGATCTGCCTTGTTGTACTACCTGCATCCTTCCTAAGCTGAGGTTTTCTAAAGTAGTATCTCCATACTCCTCTTCCTATTTGTTCACAGGGCTTCCAATATTTATTTATTTATTTATTTGCATTTGTTTGCTGGGATGGTCCAGCTGGGCTAGACGTGCCCATTTTCAGTGGATTCCTGGGGGAGGAAAGATCCAAATCCAAGTTTTCAGCAATGAGTCTGAGACGTGCTTCACAACTTCATCTATTTTTTCTTCCTTCGATGCATTAAAATGACTGTCTCTGTTGTGTTTCCACAGATCATTTTGGTTAATTCAGTATTACATAATTGACATTCATGCTGTGTGCACAATGACAGGTAACTGCAAAAGTTTCTTTAATTCTGTATATACCTGCAATTGTTCCAATGATATGTGAGTTTACAGCAGGAGCACACATGCACACATGCGTGTGCACGCATGCACACACACACACACACCACACACACACACACACACACACACACACACACACACACACACGACATATGTCTGTGTGTGTATGTGTATGTCTAAGCACAAAATGTAGATATAGCGTAGATACCAATTCTAAACGGTATAAACAAAAATGAATCCACAAGAGCCGACCCACAGACACATAACAGTACATATGCATTTCACATTGGCAGCAGCTGCAGGTTTGGACTGAACCTTGGATTGTGGAGCTACATGATAGAGACCTTAACCACTAAATAGTCTTACTTCCCTGGATCTAGCAAATGCTAAGTATGGAGAATGATTCTCTTACAACTAGTTAAAAGAGTAAACTCCTTAAATTATGAGCTTTCTGCTACTAGGTATGGAGAATGATTATCTTACGACTAGTTAAAAGAATATGCTCCTTTAGTTATAAGCTTTCTGCTGAGCAAATTATTTCCTGACAGGGCTACCGATTGCTTACTTGTATGGCTAAGTAACAGCTTATAAACTTTTGGCTTGTACCTTCAACTGATATTACCTAAGATGGAGTACTAAAACTCTAATGCATCCCTGCTCTGCTCTTTTAGCTTGGTTAGAACTGATGTGGTCCTATCAAATGGCAAAATGTCATTCTTTTACATCAGATTTATTGTGAGTTTTAGAAAAGCTGCTCTTCATAAAAAATATCTACCCTTCAACCTAGTGACTGTTTCAAAGGGAGATCAAATTCTTCAAAAAACAAAGCCGAGCATAAGATGAGGGAATAGATTCAAGGATATGATAACTTCCCCCAACCCATTACATGACTACTTACATGGGTATCTAGTCTTGCTGTCAGAGTGTTTTAGACTTAGGCTAAGCTTTTCTTTTTCTGTTTTTTTTAATTACTTTAAGTATGAATTTGTATAAATCTGTTTATTAGCTGTTAATGGTCAAGTGTTCCATCGTAGTTAGTTTAAGCTCATTCATTGCACGTGTTATGTTCTAAGAGTCCTAAGCTTGTTGCGTTGCATTGACATGTGTATCTATGTATTCTGTTAAGCATTACAAGTACTGATTTTTATGTGTTTATATTAGTGTCTGTGACAGAGACCATGACTGAAATTGATATTTTTTGTTAGATTACTTACCAAGTTTGAAAATAACATTATAATAAATATGGCTGGCTGTTTCAGTAAACTTGTCGTATCCATGCTTAAAATTATCATGACTGCTAACTCATGTGATTTTTTTTATCTGTGTTAGTGACTGGTAGTGATACATAGTTTATAATAAATGCCAACAGTATAAAACAGCATTATCAAACCCTTTCTAACCTGATTCTTAGCACAGTTTTACTTTACTTTTTATGAAAATTCTCCAGTGTCTCTGAAAAGTGAAATTGCCTTGAGGAACATCTCAGTCTAACTTCATAGCGGCATCTTATTGTCCTCCGTCAATCTGCTATGCTTGCAAATCATTACCTTTTTGCGTATTTATGCTGAAAAGTATTCCTTAAAGTAAAACTGCCTTATCTGCCACATCTGGATTAATTTGTTCCCTGAAGTGCATTGCAGCATTGCTGGCCAAGATGTATGTTATTGTTCTCTGCTTAATGGTGCGCTAATACACGTAAGTGATGAGCGTCAGTTTAGTCAATATAGCTTTTTCTGTTGCTGCCAAGATGAGGGATACAGCTTAATTCCACCTATTCTTTCTTCTGTAATAGCTACTGTTAGCATGTTTTGTGAATTCTGTTGTGATATTTTGAAGTCTGTGTCTAAATGCAGTAAAGCACAACATTTCAAGCTCTAGGAATAATAGATAATGTGGCATCATACTAATATATAAAATGGATTTTGAAAATACTTGGTACTCTCTGGCAAAACTGCCACTGTAAATTAACAAGTCATTCATCACCTATGAATGTATTCTTTAGGGAATGATTTTACCCTTTGCTTCTGGACCTAGAGTATGCTATGTAACTGTTGCTTTGACCTGTGATTGGTAAAAGCAAATAAACAGGGGAAAACTAAAACATGTACTGAAATTTAAGGCACAGGCTAAATAATATGGCCAGTAAACTCCATTAAAAATGTTTTCAATAAAGCAACATATTAAAAAAAGTTAACAGAAAATCCAACAGTCCTTTCAGTCTAGTGGGAAAAACATATTGACTTATTCTAGTTTAAAAATTCATTTAAGAGTAGTATCTTAAATTAATAGACTATAACAGATACTGGTGCATATTCATAATTAGTATTATGTAACTATCAATCATTTGACTGTTAATGAACTGGTTTGCGTTATTTGTTTCAAGAAAAGTGCACTTTAGTTTGCTAGTCTTTTGCATCTCGCAGTTCTCAGGATGATTCCTTCAATTTTCACTTGCAAATTATGTGACTCATTTAATAAGTTACCCTGAAAACAGATACTTCTCTTCACTGACCTTACCTGATTACCAAATAAAAATAAGTAATTGTTTATTTTTCAAATATTTAGTAGTCTTCTGACTTCACTGTGCATTTGAAAATACATAATGAGAAGTTATATAGAAGATATTTGCTGATATATACTGAAAATAAATACAGTAACTCAGCAATCTGCTGAATAATTCTGCAAGATTTTTTGACCATGGTAAAGCACAGCAAAATGTGTTAATTAATACTAATAAAGAATGCCCAGCACTCATTTAACCATCTTGAAATTTGCTAGAGATGATCTTTAGTGAGATAAAAATGCAGCAGTGAAATGAATTAGATGAAAAAGCTTTTGCATAAAAGAAATAAAAAAATGAAACCTCTACAGAAAGTATTATGTATATAAAGAATACTTTCCATTGAAAAATCTCATCTAAATGAAGTTCACTGATGACATAGCAAAAGGATTATTACCTTGTGGGTTAATATTGCTTTAAACACAAAGTAGGAAAATAGTCTGTTTTTCAAGGCTGAATTTTTTTGTTTGAAACCTGCTTTACCATGGTGATTCCCCATTTCAACAGCAGACTATAATACGACCCCCATGAATCTTCTTTTCAGCTGTCCATAAACAGTGAAGGTAGAGACCCTTACGGATAGCTAACTGGCAGTCTTCAGCACTGAACCACGATCTGGCAGTGTTGAGCACTGAACATAACTTTGTTCTTGGCATTCCTTGACTGTTCAGATATCGTGTTTTTAAATTGGTACTTAGTCTAATTTGTACAGCATGTAGAACAAGGCACAGCTACACATAGTCAAAAAGACTACACTACAAGAGGAAAAGGTGCAAAACTATTTAAAATAATAAACCTTATTAGTAACTGGATGAGCATAATCAATGTGAAGAAAAAAGAACAATGTTTCCAGGAATTCTATGCCAGTCCTGCAATCCACAGATTGAGTGAATTATATGGTTAACTGCCTCTTTCTTTACATATATAAAAATAATCCCCAAACATTGAAACCTCAGAACATTGAAAGTGTGCTTCATAACATTGAAAACTACAATGCATACGTAAATAACATCCTGTCCACCTACACCACCACCTAACTAACAAACACACTTTCTACTACATTAATTTTCTAACCTCACTGTATCACAATTACTATACATTGAGGTTAAGAAATTAACTTTTTGTCCACTGTAGTGCGATCTTGGAGTTGGTATATTTAATTTACGGGGGGTTGTGGGTGTGCAGGGGGGGCTTGCTCCCCTGTGGAAACGTAGTAGAAAGTGTGTTTGTTAGTTAGGTGTTGTTGTAGGTGGAGGTGATATTATTTACTTGTGCAATGTAGTTTTCAATGTTATGAAGCACACTTTCAGTGTTCTGAGTTATCAATGTTTTGGGCGTTCAGTGTTTTGAATTTTTGATGATATGGTCTCAATGTTATGAAATTCAGCGTTATGTAATTTCAGTGTTATGAAGTAGACCCATACATATATACATACACCTATAATTATATGTATGTGTGTATAGCTACAGTCAAAATGGTTGAGCTGGGTTTAGTCATGTTTTGATCTGCTGATCGCAAGTCATTGAATCCCAGATTGCCACATGCATGAGAAGTGGTGTTATTGACTAGTGGCCCATTTGATCAAATCCACAAAATATCTAAACTCATTTCACTAAAATGTCAAATCACTAAATATAGCTACAAAATATTTTTTTTTTTGCGAGGGGCAAAGCCCCCTGCACCTCCCATGTAGGGGGGCCCCACACTCCTAACTTAAATATAGTAACTCCATAGTCTCCCAATCACAGATAAAAGAAAATATTCCTGCCACAGTGACATCTAGATATGGACATTCGGTTTAATAGTGGTCATTAGCCAGGAATTAATATTATTGTTATAATCTCTATGCTCCAAAACCAATATAGCTGCCATTATCTAAAGGTTAACAGACTTTTCTATCATGTTAGATTCAGTCATTTGTGGTTTGGATGAAATTAACTTTTGATCAAATAGGCAACTACTTTTGTTGTTAAATCAAATGACCTTTCGATCAAATTAACAGAATATCTATCTACATACACACATATGCACACACAGTTCCCCTTTATAATCCTGAAATACTGAAATCTCGAATTTCACTATCTTGGGATCGTAAAGGCGAAAACCAAAAAAATCAAAAGTGCATAAGCGCGAATTCGAATATCTCGAATGTGTGCTTATGCAGTGCAGCAACAGGACGGGAAGTGTTTGGCCGGGATGTGTTACGGATGTGAAGGTAAGTGAGTGCATGTGACTGTTTTTGTAAGTTGTGCATGTGGGTTAGGGTAGGGAGGTGAAAGTATGAGTGTGGGTGTTGGATGTGTTTGTGTATGTGTAATGTGTGTGTGTGCGAGGGAGTGTGGAATATGTATGTGTAAGTAATTCATTACTTTACTGTTAGTGCAATCTCGGAGTTGGTATATATAAGTGGGGGGTGCAGGGGGGCTTGCCCCTCTGCGTAGATATAGTGAAGGATTGTGTAGTTTGTGTGTTGTGGTTTGAATGGTGTGCGTGCTGTGTGATGTATGGTTTGTGTATGTTCGGGATTTTATTTTTCATGATTGTGTGTTTCGGGATTGTGGGCCATTCGACTTTATAGTTTCGAGATACTGAAATTCGAGATTTCAGTATTTCGAGATTAGAAAGGTGAACCACACACATACGCACACATAAACATATAGTTTTATATTGTATATAAATATATATATATATATATATATATATATATATATATATATATATATATATAAACACACACACATATAGGTGTATATGTGTATACATATATATATTCATAGGTTCATAGGTTGGTACTAGGCTATCAGCCCTAGGGCCTATACAAGCTTAGCCATAACAATTCCCTGGCTATTTCTTCCCACATTATTTACTTTCCTGGATCCCTGTCTAGCAGGGCGACTGACGTGATCCCTGGGGTGAATTTCCTTTCTCCCATCCAATCGTCAATGTTCCTCTTGAAGAGGTCCAAAGAGGCACTCTGCTTGACATGTATGGGCAATCTATTCCAGAGTCTCGGGAGTCTCTGGGTCAGGAACCTATCCCTCCAGCATGTTTTGTTTATTGTGATGACAAGGTTTAGATCCCTGGAGTGTGTAGCTCTGAGGGATTGGGATTTCTTTAAGTGTAGCATGTCCAACAGCTCTGGGTTTGACATGACCTTGTATGTTAAGCAGAGATCGCCTCTGAGTAGACAATATGCGACAGAGTATAGCTGGAGTTTTTAAGCGGTCCAGCGTAGGGCATCTGCTTTAGGCCTGTGATTCTTTTAGTGAGGTATTTCTGAGGCCTTTCCAGTTGTTGCAGATGTCTTGAGAGGTACATACCAAATGGGGTATTGTATTCTATAATGGGTCTAATGAGGGATGAGTACAGTGGGACAATGACCTTTTTTCTGGATGAAAAGCCCTTCGTGATGAGGTGTGCCACATAGAAGGATTTCCTGACTGTTGTGGCGATGTGGTTATCGAAGGTGAGACCACTGTCCACCTGTGTCCCTAAGTCTCTTATCACACTTTCTGTGTTTAGTGTACTGCCACCTATATGGTAATTCATGGATACATGTTTTTTCCCAAAGGGGATAACAATACATTTCTTGGCATTGAGCTTGAGCCCATGGCTCTGGCACCAAGCATCTGTTTCTGTAAGGCCCTTTTGTAGAGTATCCACATCATTTGGGGATTCAATAATGGCTCCCAGTTTGCAGTCATCTGCAAACTTTGTTAGCTAGAGTCCCTTACTGTTGACCTGTACTTCAGAGAAGTAGATGCCAAACAAGAGCGGCCATAGGACTGAACCCTGAGGTACTCCACTTGTCACTTGTCTGGAGCTGGATTTGGAGTCGGCTACTTTTACAGTGTGGGTTCTATCAGTAAGCCATTTAGCAACCCATTGGATGACATAGGGATTAATGCCCAACTTAGTAAGTTTATCTATGATTCCAGAGTGGGGGATGGTGTCAAAGGACTTGGCAAGGTCTAGATAGGCTGTGTGGACCACCTTACCCTTGTCCATGGCTCTGGAGACTGATTCAAAGAAGTCAATCAGGTTCAAGAGACAAGATCGGCCCTTCACAAACCCAAACTGGGTGGGGTCCAGTGTTTGAAGGTTGCCAGTGTCTTTGTTTATAAGATCCATGATAATACACTCCATGGCCTTGCAGATAAGGCTTGTCAGACAGATGGGACGGTAGTTTCCGGGATCCAAGGTGGATCCCCCCTTGTGGATTGGGATAACTGTAGCTCTGCGCCACTCAGTGGGCACACAACCTGAGGTGAGGCTATGATTAAACATGACACTTAGGTGAGGTGCCAGTTCATATTGTAGTTCATGTAGTACACAGCCCGGGATGTCATCTGGTCCCATGGATGCTGTATTCTTGGCTTTAGAGAGTGCGTTTTGTACCTGTGTGGCCGTTATTACTGGAATTTGGCAATCTTCCGGTATTGAGATGGGCCATTTAGGGGATGAGAGGGGGGTGAAGTTGGCACTGAATCAGTCTGCCAGGATATTGGCAATATCCCTTGGATCAGTATATTTAATGCCATTCTGTTTTAGCTCAGAGCAGATCTGAGCATTGCCATTTAGATTCTTGACATAGTTATAGAATGCTTTGTGGTTGTCTTTGGAATCTTTGGCAATTTTATTTTCGTAACTAGCTTTGGAGGATTTTATGAGGCATCTCAGTTTCTTACTGAGGCTAGTAAGGGAGTTTTTTGCATCTTGGGATTTTCCTCTTTTCTGCAAAAGTTTCTTCCTTTTGTTGTAAAGTTTGTTTATGGCAGGGGACCACCAGATTGGCTTCCTTTTTTTGGATGAGAGCATTTTGGTTCTAATTGGGATGGCACGATTCATGCATGAGTGGATGTGCTCGTACAGTGCCTTAGTGTAGGATTCAGCAGTTGAACTTTCAGTTCCCGTCTGCATGGGTGTCATGAAGTTTGTCACTTCTGACTTGAGTAGCATGAAGCTGGCTTTGGAGAAGTTTTTTATGGTGGTTTCTTTACTGGGGGATGGGGGTGGGATGTGGATGTTAAGGGTGATTAGCTTATGTTATTAAACAAAATTGCTGTAACCAAAAAGACAAAAAGTTCCATACCACCGACAGAGAGATCAATTCTTTTATTTTCCAACAAACGGTAAAATCCAACGAAATGAGCGCTTTCGTCTGCCCAAAGCAGACTTCATCAGATAATAAACCAGTTGTGCCTCCTGTTTTTATACACTTTTAAAACAATCAATCATCTAATTTGCAAATAATTATCCAATCAATTGCAATTGTTTAAAACCAGCTCCGAAAATTAAAAATTCACTTCTTTTGGTGTACTTTTCCTTGTTTTGAACTGCAGAACATTAAAAAGCTAATATAAAGTGCAACAGTACTTAAACATATCATTCAGTTTTCTTCATATATATGTGCTTATAAAAAAGAAGAAATGTAAAAAAGTATATAACACTTATTTAATGTGTTACAAAATTCAAAAAGCCTTCCCTTTTATTCACCTATATATTTAAATTTACACTAAACTAGTATCTGAATGAAAAATGTGAAAATATGCATGTATAAGAGTAATAAGTCATAATTAATTAAAAAACAGTGAATAAGTATATAAAAATAAGTTCATATGTAAAAATCAGTTCATTAAAAGGTGTTGACCTTGTCCTAAAAATTAAAACAATTAATAATATTTTTTATATTTTTTTAAAAATATGTATATATATTAGGTATATATATATATATATATATATATCACAAAAATATGTTAGCTTTTGATGATAGTGTCAATAAATTTACCAGAACTGAAACAAAATTTGATAAATAGGTGGGGATCCAACAGTTCCTGCTTTGTCCACTAAAATGGCCTTTATATTAATATATTCGTTGAGACCTGGTATGATGTTCGACCTCAGTCTCAATTGCCACCTAATCTCCTTTTGTAGTAGTATGTTTTTAGCATCCCCTCCCCTGATGTCCATTTTAACCATGTCCAAAATACCAAATTTAAAATCGGTAAACAAACTACATAAAGTAGTATGCTTGTAAAGGGCACTGGTCTCCTTTTTAACCTTGATGTCATTCATGTGCTCATAGATTCTGTCCTTCAGTGCCCTTTCGGTTTTACCAACATAAAATGAAGGACATCACGTACAGGTAGCCATATAAACCAACATTCTACTTCGACAATTACCTTTACAAAACTTCACTTTACTATCCAGGCCATTCCTCAAATGAACACCTTCTTCCTGGTTAATATGTGTACATTGTCTACATCTACCACAGGAAAATGTTCCTTTCTTATTTTTAAACTCTGTTTTCCCTTTTTCAAATAGTCTCTTAAAGTTCATGCCTGTCTTGTAAATAAATAAAGGTTTATTTCCTACTATCTCATAAACTTCTTTTGTTAGTTTTTAAAATAGACCAGTTATTTTCCATAATTTTAGTAAAATAGTTGGAAAAAACATTATATTCTACTATACAAGCACCTAAGAAGTTTTTAGTCTCCTCACCCTGATTGTCTTTGGGTGCCAAATATTGACCTAACAAGGGTTTGTATTTGATTCCCCACCCTTGGTACACCTCATCCAAAATCTCCCCCACCATTTCCTTAGGATATCCCCTTTCCATAAATTTTTCCATCAAAAAGATGAATTCATCCAATAAATCTTTATGTTCTGAGGTCATCCTAGCTACTCTGACTGCCTGCCCCTTAACTATACTTCTTTTTTGATGATAGGGATGCAGGCTATCAAAATGGAGATAGCTGTTGCAACAAGTGTTTTTCCGGAAAATCTTTGATTTGAAACCCCCAACCTTCTTACTAAGACTAATGTCCAAATAACTTGTACTACTGTTTTGCACATCATGTGTGAAGGATAAAAAGTTGGTAGTTCCATTTATGTACCCTATAAATTCCTCCAAACTTCCCCCTGAGTCATCGTCCCAAATAACAAAGATATCGTCCAAGAACCTCAAATATATTTTTATATATTTCTTGAATTTACTTGGGAATATATATCTTTCTTCCCACTCAAGGAGAACCAGGTTGGCATATATGGGGGCACAAGCCGCCCCCATAGCTACCCCACTCACCTGTTTATAATATTCACCTTGGAAGGTGATAAAATTGTTGTCCAAGACAACTTCCATTAACTCCAAAATCAATAGTTTTTTATCCAATGGGGAATCCAGGTGTTTGTTAACACTTTCTTCAAAATATTCAAATCCCTCCAACCTGGGAATACATGTAAAAAGATCTTTTACATCTATAGTGATCAGTTTACAAGTTTCAGACCACATGCTGTCTTTTATTTTACCCAAAAAGTCCCAAGAGTCTTGGACCAAATGTCTTTGTTTCTTAATAATCCCTTTGACAGTTTGATCTATAAAAACTGCCAGTGGATGAGTCTTAGATTTTTTAGCTGAAACAATAGGTCGAAAAGGAGGTTCCAGAATGCTCTTATGTACTTTGGGTATTCCAAAAAACCTGTGGAATATTGGGGTAGGTTTGTTTCAAGAAATTGTAAATCCCCCTCTCTATCCTGTTTTCCATAAGATATTCCTCCAATAGGGAATCAATCCTTCTGTATGCTATTTGAATCTTGTTGTAAGAAACAGTAGTATATGTATTTTCATCTGTCAATAATATTGTTAAAACATCATTATACATTTCCTGGTAAAAAATGACCAAACCCCCACCTTTGTCCGGTTGCATGTATCTGAGATTCCCTTCATTCCTTAGTACTTCTAACAACCTTTCTTCTTCTTCTTTTAAATTCTGTTGTACCATATCTCTCCTGTGATTTCCATATGTCTCATATATTTTATTAGTAACTATGGTCTCAAAAATATTAATAACCGGATGTAAAGGTGGGTTGTATACGCTGCTTCTAGTCATGGTGTTCGTAATAGTTTGATTTACTCCCTCCAAGTTCCTTTCATTTTTATTGTTACTAAGGTGATTTTTATTGTTGTTTATCAATCTCAAGTTTAACTTTCTAAGGTATAACTTTAATTCTATCAAAATATTAGCTAAATCTCCGTAGGTAGACCTAACAAACTTAAACCCCCTGGAAAACAGTTCAAAATGTTTCTTCTCCAACTTTAAAGTGGTATAATTATATATTTTAAAGCCTTTATATTCAAAAATTATACCATTTGTTTCCTGTATAATTTCATCTATCTCCCTCTCCTCCCCCTGTTTTTCCATGCAAAACTGTTCCCATCTGGGTATTGCTGTGGTCCTGGGTCCGAGGGTATCCGAGTTTTGCTGGCTAATCTTTCGGATCTCCTGGGCCCTAAAAAAGTTTCTGTAGGTTCCTGGAAGGAATCTAATTCATCCAATAATCTGTTTCCATTTCTATGGTTTCTCCCTTGCTCATATTTATCAGATAAATCCACTTTTTTAGATGCCCCTGCATCAACCCGATTAATAAATGCCTTGTCATTTTTACCAGAATGATGGTCAGAATGCTTTTTAACAGTTTGAAATGGTTGGGGATAACTTCTACCCTTGTTGTATTGTTCCTTGTCTCTCAGCAGTTTATTTTGCTTCCTCTCAAAAACTTTATCTATTTTGTTATCAATTCTCTTTAAAATTTTATAATATAAATTCTCATATTCATCAAATAATAAATCCTTAACAATGTCACTGTGAAGACTATCTAAATCACTTAAAAATTTATTAAGTTACACTTCATTATGTTTAATTAGCTTTGAAATCAAAGCAAATCCGCAGTCATCAAAAAAACAATGAAAATCTTTTAAAACATTTTCAATGTAGGTTATACCAAAAGGATATTTTAAAAAACCTTAATCCCTGAGGGACTATCTTGTTACTTAAACACTGGTGCAAATAATTGTTGTCAATTTGTATACATTTATACTTAAACAACATTTTCTCAAAGGTGTACATCATATCCTTTAAAGTTGCTTCATTACGCTCAGAAACTTTTTCCTTCCTTTGATTCAACCCTTCTTGATTAGTTAGCAAAGATTTGTCAAACACATATACTTTGTCCATAATGTCATTAAACCCAACAGAGTGCGAGACTGTTGCCCCAGTAAAATGCTGTTGCGTTAAAAACACAGGTGCCGTTTGCTCAACAGTAACGGAATTACGAAGTACAGTACCTTTAAAAATCTGGGTATTTAGGTGGCAATTGAGACTGAGGTCGAACATCATACCAGGTCTCAATGAATATATTAATATAAAGGCCATTTTAGTGGACAAAGCAGGAACTGTTTGATTCCCACCTATTTATCAAATTTTGTTTCAGTTCTGGTAAATTTATTGACAATATCATCAAAAGATAACATATTTTTGTGATATATATATACCTATTATATATACATATTTTTAAAAAAACATAAACAATATTATTAATTGTTTTAATTTTTAGGACAAGGTCAACACCTTTTAATGAACTGATTTTTACATATGAACTTATTTTTATATACTTATTCACTGTTTTTTAATTAATTATGACTTATTACTCTTATACATGCATATTTTCACATTTTTCATTCAGATACTAGTTTAGTGTAAATTTAAATATATAGGTGAATAAAAGGGAAGGCTTTTTGAATTTTGTAACACATTAAATAAGTGTTATATACTTTTTTACATTTCTTCTTTTTTATAAGCACATATATATGAAGAAAACTGAATGATATGTTTAAGTACTGTTGCACTTTATATTAGCTTTTTAATGTTCTGCAGTTCAAAACAAGGAAAAGTACACCAAAAGAAGTGAATTTTTAATTTTCGGAGCTGGTTTAAACAATTGCAATTGATTGGATAATTATTTGCAAATTAGATGATTGATTGTTTTTAAAGTGTATAAAAACAGGAGGCACCATTGGTTTATTATCTGATGAAGTCTGCTTTGGGCAGACGAAAGCGCTCATTTCATTGGATTTTACTGTTTGTTGGAAAATAAAAGAATTGATCTCTCTGTCGGTGGTACGGAACTTTTTGTCTTTTTGGTGATTAGCTTATGGTCAGACCTGACTAACGAGGGGGTGACCATAGGTATGGAGCATTGATTTCCCATGTTGGTAATGACCAGGTCTAGGATATTACAGCCCCTGGTGGGACTATGGATTAGTTGATCCAGGGTGTTGGAATTTATCAATTCCAAGAACCGTTGCGCAAAGGTGTTGGGACATGAGTAGTTTTCCCAGTTAATGGCAGGGTAGTTAAAATCACCCAGTATTAGGGTGTTTGGTTCTATCTTAATATTTTCCAGTATGTTTAGAAAGGTGTAGTGAGAATCTTGGGGTATGGTGGGGGATCTGTAGCAAGCTACAATTTTATTGCAGTCTTACCTAGTGTTAATTGCACTTGGAGAATTTCAGACACATTGTGTTGGTCAACTAGCCTGGTGGTGTGAATATCCTTGGTGAACATTGACACTCCTCCACCTTTAGTGTTTCAGTCCTGGTTTGGTGGCCGAAAAGTGTGGTAAGAGTTGTAGCCTGGTATTGCAGGAGTGCTCTCTGGAGCCTTAAACCAGGTCTCAGTTACTGCACAGATATCAATGTTCTCCATTTTTAGGAGTGCCTCGAGAGAGTGCATTTTGAGGTTTAGACTTCTAGAATTGAGCAGCATTACCTTCAGATTTTGCATGCTTGTACCTGGTGCGGTGGTGGTTTTGTCATTTGAAGTTTGCCTAAAAAAGGCACTATAGGGGTGGCAAGAGCCTTAGCCAGTAACCTGAATCCCAGGGGCGACAGGTGCAGACCATCTCTGACAAAGCATCGTGGTCTGTCAATCATGTCATCCCAGGCAGAAAGATACTGGATCCCCTTTGAATGACACCATAAGCTTAGCCAATTGTTGAAGTCAATCATTTTATCCTTATATTGTGGTATCATTCTGGGTGAAGGCAGGATGCTACTCAGGGCTAGGGTCATACCTGCCTGGGCCACATGATCCGAGAGCTCTTCCATGTCTCTTTTCATGTAGTCCAGGGAGGTACGTCTCAAGTCATTCACTCCAACATGGACAATGACAGAGTCATATTTGTACTTGTTGTGGAGTGACTTGAGTGCATGCGTTATGTGGCGGATCCTGGCACCCGACAGGCAGCTGACTGTAATTTTCTCCTTATTCAACCTGGTGAGAGGGACATCAGTGTGCCGGACTATAGAGTCACCTATGACTAAAGTGTTAGGTACATTGTCTTGCCTTAGGGGCTGTTGCTGGGTGGCACACTGGTGTTGTGAACTATGTGACACATTGGTTGTGATTGGTGTTTGTTTGCGTTTCAGCTTCAGAGGTCTTTGTTGCTTGGGCAGGTTACAGTTAAGGGCCTCTGCATATGTGGATTTAGTGTTGCTATATGTGGGTGTTGGTGGTGCGGGTTTAGAAGGGCTATGTGTTGCTTGAGGTGTAGTATGGGTGTTAACCTTCTCCTCTTGACTGTTTAGCACAATCTTGGGTGGAGAGAGCTTTGCTTCCATTTTGGCTATGTAAGTGCATCTCTTACAGGTTGTAGTGTTGGGTGGTAGGAGGAGAGGGTTGTCTGTGTACATGAGGCAATTGCTGCATTGCCCCAGTATGCCCAGATTCACCAGGTGGACAGGAGAAATCACCGGAAGCTGACCCTTGGACATGCCTGGTTTGGGGCTTTTTTTCTTTGTAAAGTATAGGAGCTGTTTCCTTAGCAAGGTACTTTGCAATTATAGGCTGTTTAGTGCCTACTATTCATTTCTCCTTGTTAACAAGGAGAGTTCAGTGTTTGTATGAGTTTAAGGCTTCCTAGTGCTTTCCAGCAGGTATTAGAGAAAGTGCTAGTCACAGGGATGCTTAAAGGTAAGATTGAAAAGAATTCACTCTGCAGTGTGCACTAGAGAAGTTAGATGTGAAAGTAGGTAACTTGAGTTTTACCTGTTTAAAAAGTTAAGGTTTAGTGGAGAGTTACTATTTTTAAAACAGCAAGATGGATTGAAAGAGGTGGTCACTTTTGTATTTTGGTACTATGAAATACTGTAGGATGGCCAATAAATTTAAATAATTGAAGGGGTGGGATTTCAAAAATGATGATTTTGTGATTACTCACATAACCCAGTGAAAGTAGAGAGAAATGAGATATATGGTCAGATTAACATAAGAGGCGGGCAACTAGAAAGACAGTGGTATTTAACAAGATAACTTAAAGGGGTGGGAGGGCGAGAAGAAATTCTGCATGACTCAAAACAGAGAGAGCTGTGGTCTCTTTTGAAGTTTTAATATGCTGTTAAAACAGAATGCAAGCAAAACACAAGGTAAAGAAAACAAACTACAGTATTCAAAATATAGAAAGGCAATACAGTAATACAAAAAATAAAAGCAAACTAACCTTTCCTTCACAGCAAAGTGTAGCAGAGTCTGGATGAGCCTTTCTGGTAAAGCTCTGAAATGTTTTAGTTTACTCCTTAAATAGAAATTTTAGTTCCTAGCTCCACCCCCTCTGTTAACAAGTGATTAACCTTAAGTGACCTCTTCTGTCTTATGAATGAGTCCTTAATTAATCAGTTCTTATTTATGTGCGCATGTGTGTATGTGTGCGTGTGTGTGTGAGTGTGTGTGTGTGTGTGTGTGTAGATATATATATATATATATATATATATATATATATATATATATATATATATATATATATATATATATATATATATATATATATATGGATCTAGGATGTTTGATTGAGTGATCAAACGTCCGAATCCATAACCACTGAACACACTTCAATGAAAGCTCTTTAACCAAAAAAGCGCTTTTGTTAAAGCGTGTCAAAAGGCTACATTTACGTTTTTGCAGGGGGGGCTTTGCCCCACTGCACCTCCCATGTGGGCGGATGTGCCTCCACACCCCCCCTACTTTAAAATTCTCCCTGAGAGATTGCACTACAGTGGGGAAAAGGGAATTTTCCCATATCCGCACCATAGTACGGCCTCGGCAACAAGCATACTTATGCAAAAGTGCTTCTTCTGTGAAAAGCACTTTCAGGTAAGTATGCTCGTGCTTAATGGGTTTGGATGTTTGATCTTTCGATCAAATGTCCTAGATCCATACATATATATATATATATATATATATATATATATATATACATTTATATATACATTTATATGTAGTAGTAGTCTAAAAGCATTAATGTTCAGAATGCTCTTATTACCCTGCTTTTCAGCCTGTTGACTCCTTTCTATGAGAGATCACGACCCAGCAGTATTTGGAAATTTGTTCTTAATTATCCCTCTGTTGTGTGACCTCATAGTTAGTATATATTTTTTTTAATTTTCTTTTTAATATTCAGTCTTTTTAGAAAGATCTCACTTTTTGTATTCTCTTTTTGAAGCATTCATTGATGACATAAATATATAGATACACACACATATATATATATATATATATATATATATATATATATAGAGAGAGAGAGAGAGAGAGAGATAGCTATAGATATAAAACTGTTTTATGCATCATTTCATTTTTTTATCAGTTTATTTATTTATTATTGTGATGCACCTGCACTGGCCTAGTAATCAAGAAGCCTCAATCCTCACCACTAGCAATTAGTGAGGGATGTGCACATTGGGAGGATGACAAGTACAAACACACAGTACAGTACGATTTCCCTTAAGAGCACACAGAGATCACAGTCAGTCTGGGGCTGGTTTCCTCTCTCTTTCTCCAGATACCGACTGACTCCCCACTGGTACAGCTATTGGCTTAAGATCTCAGCCAAGTGGTCAAGCCAAAACCTCTAGCACCCCCTCTGTCCAACCAGTACTTTGAGTTCCTGTCCAAGTAGCTGACACACACATACTTTGAGATTTAATTTATATACAAACACACAGACACTCCTGCGGAAGGCTGGCAATGGTTCACTAGCTATCTCTCCTTCTGCCAGACTATAAGGTAGTACCATCTGCCACCAACCACTCTTTATCAGCTACTATAAGGTCCCTCTCAAAGGGTTACCAATTTTACTGTGCAATGTTACTATTATCCAAATGGTAAGTGTGACCAAAACTTTTAAGGCTCTTTAGGAGTGGCCTATACAGTGTCACCAACTACATATGCAAGTACTCTAAGAGCTTAAATATCTCTAAACAAACCAGCCGCAATTAAAATGTTTAAATATATTTAATAATAAATAATAAAAGCACAAGACAATGCACAACTCAACACAGTGAAAACACAGTTTAGAATCACAGGAAATATTTTAAAACGACATTGCAGGAAAGTCTCACATAAATACAGAAAACATTTAAACAAATCTTTACTGTTTTCCTATCTATATCTAAGAGATACTGTACCCTAAATAACTTACTTACAGAGCAAGACAAGTGTGGATGAGAGGATGATGTCAGATCCAAAGACAAATACAAAATGCACAGACTCACTTCCTGAGATAGTTCTTAAATTACTATCAAACATTTCTGCTGGGTTATCTTAGATTACATCATTCTTTGTCACCTCTGCCTTTAGTTCCCAGGGTAACAGAAACTTAAAATTTAGCACCTCTGTGTCAAAAAGACTTATCTCTTAGAAGTTTGTCTGGAACTGGAAGTTGTAAAACAATTAAATACTTTTGCATTTGAAACCTGTAATTATTTCTATTTCCAGACAATAAGAAAACCTACTAGCCCTAGACACCCTGTCTCTTTGCATTAACTAACTTTATAGCACAGTCGTAAACAACTTCAACTTATTTTCTTAGAGTTTTGCAAGTTAACTCTGTATGTTACAGTTTCTACATAAAAGCATACATTTGTACAGACATAAAGTTTCTACACATTTCTGGTCTTTTTCAGCAGGGTACACTGTGGTTACATTCTTGAAGCAGTACATAACATACAGTTTAACATACACTTCTGCACCAGTAGTTTTATGCAAACATAACATATAGTTATCTTACATTTGTAAAATAAGCCTATGGATCATATTCATATTCACAAATGACATAGAATTATTTACAAAATTCTATCTAGCTGGGCTGGCAGCCTCACAATTATTTTAATTTTGTGTATGTGTGATGTGTCCAAGGATTCTTTTAGCCTCCACCCATGCCAATAATCACACACAAGCTTAAGTTACAAGACATGTGAGAATAAACAAGTTTGATAACTACAGAATACTGATTAATGATGTCCAAAGTTTTTAACAGCTGCTCTTGAGATGGTTATACATATGTTAAAGAAGGGAAAGACAGGTGGAGGTTCGGTTAAATTCATTATTTTCGTAAGGTATCAACTTTTTTATGCATATACCTTGTCCTGAAATTTAAGTACTGAATTCCATGATGCTGGACTCATTCTAGAGAAAGATGTTTCATACAGAAGGCATTATCACTAGTTGTTCTGAAGGGGTATGATGCAACCTTGGTGCAAATTTCAAGGCAATGAGAGATAAAACCTGCTACTGCATATTTTAAAACAGAGTGAGTCGCTCCATCAGTTTATAGTATCCAGCTGACCTTTTGTAATGTGAGACAGAGATATTCTGTAAATTAATGGCATATTCTGTTAGTGGCAGTTTGCAAATTACCTGACCACTTCTACTTGTCTGCCATTTATCTGTCAACTTCTTTCACCACCCTAAGCCTAACACTTAGCCAAGTATGTCCTTTTTTGTGCATAAATGTTTGTAGCTGTGTGCATGTGATACTCTGTTGCTAACTGTTGTAAATCTTCATGTTTGCTCTACTCTTACTACAATTGCCTCTGTGCTCTATATCCCTTTGTACGTCTAACTGCACTATCTATTGCATTTGATATTTTGGTTGAGACTGAAGCTGGTTAGTTGTGATCAGTTCTCTACCCCAGATAAAAAGTCCAAATAAATAAATAAATAAATAAATAAATAAGTAAAAGTTGAGAGCAGTAATTGCCAGGGAATATTGTAGTTTAAGAATGGACTTTTTAAGCCTTGTAGCTTTGCTTGATTCAAAGGTTAAAAGATGCAAGCATTTACATATGTGTATACATTGTGTAGGTTATTTCTCCATTGCTTGGTCAACATAGGAAGAAAATAAATGTTGAATGTTAAGAATAATGCCCAGGTACTTCTTATAAGACACTGAGGATGTTGTAGACTCTAGAAGATCCATTATCATAAGAGACTGGTCAATGGAAAGATTTTAATGAGTTTCAAATGTCACTGAACAGAACTTTTGAATATTAGTGACTATGTCATGCTCTGTATGCTAGTACCAGAGGTAACTGAGACTAGACTGTAGTTTCTTTTGAAGGACGGTGAATGATATGTTTAAGGCAAAAATGAACGTATCATCTACACAGACAGGGCATTTTGGGGTTCTAAAGTTGGATGACATTTTGTTGATAAATAAGAGAAAGAGCAGAGGGCCTAAACTGATCCGTGGTGGACCCCACTACTGAGAGTGTCATTAACTGATGAGGTGTTACCAGAGATAATTTTGAAACTTCTGTTGGAAGAGTGTCAAAGCTTATGGTGGTGAAAGCCATGAGTAGTTTATTTTGGTTACCTGATTCAAAGTCTCTTTTAATTCCTTAAAGAGAGAGCCAGTTAATTTACAGTCAGTGGCTTCACAAATTTTTAGTTGAGTATATACTTGTCACGGCATTAAAATTTGATCTAAAACCATGTTGGTTATTCTCAAGGAGGTCATAGTTTTGAAGCATTCAGTTATTTGGGTATATAGTACTTTTTCACACCTTAAATCCAAATCTAGATTTAGTTTAAAAGAAAACAAAAATAGCTTAAAATGTGGACTCCAGGTTTGCAAAAGAGGATTGTACAGTGGTAAGTTGGTTGTTTGAGGTATTTGTAGGGAATTACCTATCCCTTCTGCTACCTGACCCTGCTGAAGTACAAAGCTCTATCAAAATCAAAAATCATCATCATCAGCCCCCTTTCTTCCCATTTTCTACATGGGATCAGGGTATCATGTTAACTATCGCCATCTCTCTCAATTCAGTGCCATACTCCTGCCTTCTTCAACACTCACACCTGTCTGTCACAGATATTCTTTCACCCAATCCATCCACCTTTTTGCTGGATGTCCTTGTTTCCTCTTACCTTCTTCCTGTCTGTCCCAAACCTTCTTCATCTGATTGCCTTCTGCTTTTCTGCATGTGCATTAACCACCATAATCTGTTTTCATAGATCTTTTCTGCAATTAGAGCTACTTTGGTTCCTGCTACCAAAATCAAAAATGTAGTCCTAGAACTCCAACTGGTTCCTAACCCTAACCAAAGCCTCCCCTCCCTAATCCTAAAGTC
>NC_056732.1:1635371756-1635416756 GCF_019279795.1 Protopterus annectens
CATAACATTGAGACCATAACATTGAAAATTCAAAACACTGAAAACCCAACATTGAAAACTCAGGACATTGAAAGTGTGCTTCATAACATTGAAAACTACATTGCACAAGTAAATAATATCACCTCCACCTACAACAACACCTAACTAAGAAACATACTTTCTACTACATTTCTGCAGGGGGGCAGGCCCCCCCTGCACCCTCCACACCCCGTAAATTAAATATACCAACTCCAAGATTGCACTACAGTGGAAAAAAGTCAATTTCCTAACCTCACAGTGAAGTTAGCAAAGTAACTTTTTTCCACTGTAGTGCAATCTTGGAGTTGGTATATTTAATTTATGGGGGTGTGTGGTGGGCAGAGCCCCCTACATGAGGGGTGCGGGAGGGGGGCACCCCCCAGCAGAAACATAGTAGAAAGTGTGTTTGTTAGTTAGGTGTTGTTATTGGTGGAGAGGATGTTATTTACATATGCATTGTAGTTTTCAATGTTATGAAGCACACTTTCAATGTTTTGGGATTTAGATGTTTTGGTCTCAATGTTATGAAATTCAACATTATGAAATTTCAGTGTTATGAAGTAGACCCACACATGCATACATATATCCAATAGCCCTCTATTAATAGAGATTTGTGTGAGTGTGTGTGTATGTATGTGTATATATGTGTGCATATGTATCTATAGATCTCTCTCTCTCTGTATGTATATATATATATATAAACAAACAACCAATGCGGATGCACCAAAAGATGTGTAGGAAATATCTATACAAACCCAATAGAAGGAGCTTGGGAAGAGTCGTTGATAAATGATTGCAAGTTCCAATTTATAAGCCCAAAGTCCAAACTTTCTACTGCACCCAAATGGACATGCAGTTTAAACGATTCCAAATACTGCGAAGATAGAAATTCTCAAAAATGTAAAAATTCACCAAAATGTAAAAAGCATTCGCCAAACTCTCTCTCTTTCCAAGATGGTCGTTCGACTCCACAAACTTTCTACTGCACCCAAATAGACATGCAGTTTAAACAATTCCAAACACTGCGAAGATAAAAGTTCTCCAAAGTATACAAAGCATTCGCCAAACTCTCTCTCTTTCCAAAATAGTCGTTCGACTCCACAGGCGTACAATAAAACGTTTTTATTTGACAAAATAAAATAAGCGCTTTCACGGTGTATGACACCGCTTCTTCAGATACACAAAAACAGATAAAGCGGTCTATTAATAGTGCACGTAACATCAATAAACTTCATTCATTTGTCATTTCAAATGTAAAAAAGAGGAACATCTCACCAATAGTAAGAGATCTCGGCATTTCCATTCACTTACTGACGACTAAAAGAAACGTCATTCTATATGCGCTGATAAAGATCAGCGTTTCCAAGACGGCTGTTGCCAGAGAGATATAAATACAATATAAGTGAAATGCCGCTAATATTTATGTACCCATACACCAACTAAGAAAACATCATCACTTCTCTACTGTGTTCCGATCATAATACATACTGTATATACGTTTATATCATATATAAAATATGTAGATTCCTGTATTTAATAACTAAGACAATAAAAACTACATAAAAACAACATGGAGGTATAAAATATGTTAAAAACTGTTAGTGCCATATATCAAGTCATGCTTTAGCAAGAGTCTAGATATACCATGTCGCATGACATCCCTTAAAATATTGTACTAGATATGTAGGCTAAAAACTGTGTAATACGAAAGATATGTATAATGGAAAAACTCAAAGGCATAACATGTGGAAACATGAGACTATCAATGTCCTTGAGGACGCTAGACTGTATGACTAGAGAATACTAAAACCGGATCTGTGTAAACTGCATCACATAAAATCCCAGGAATATTCAATTGGATGGGTAGGCTAAGAACTATGTGAGCAGAATGATTATGTGTGATGTGAACCTAGTCTATATAAGTATATCTTACGTGGCACATAACATGGCAATCAAAGACACAAATAACATCCAGTGGTTGAGAAAGTATACTATTTCTAAAGTATATACACCTGGTCACAACAACTATATGAAATACCTATTACAGCAGACAACATTATACAGATGTATGTCTACCATAAAACCAATTAACATAGACTAAGCAGCTAAAAGCACTTATACATTCAATGTCAAAAATGACTGTTTGACTAAAGTGCTTAAACTGAATCTGTATAAACTTTGTCGATAATTTCCCATAGTATCTATAGAATAATACATTACATAATTGTTTGCATAATGATAGGGACACATAAAATTTCCAGTGATTATGGAGATGTACCATCGCTAGACTTTAAGTACTTTGTTAGTAACAGCTGTATGTAATTCCAAAAGAAGCTGTCTCCTATATCAAACAACATAATATAAAGGATGATATAAAAATGTGTATCTAGCATAGAGCCAGTTAACGTAGGCTTCTTCCTTTGAGGTGAGGTTTGATAGAGACTGTCTCATTCAAGCCTCGTCCCCTGTGTGCACCTAGCCTCAAAATCCATCGGAGTTCTGCCTCTTCAGTCCTGTTGTAAATATCACCTATCCTGATGGAGGGCTTCTCAATATGTAAGACCTGGAAGAGAAACTCATGAGTATCTCCTTCACATAACATATGCTTTGCTATTGCACTACTCCCATCATTCCTGTGAAAGCGATAATAATGGTCCCTAATACGTTCCTTAAGTGAACGATTCGATTTGCCAACGTAGTACTTAAAGCAAATTACACAGTGGGCTATATATACTATATTGCGGCTCATGCAGTTAGCATCAACCCTGATGTCCCAGAGTCTTCCACTATCCGGATGTCTAAAATAGTGGGACTCATCTATATAACGACACTGGGGGCATGCCCCACATTTGTTTGTTCTTTCAAGGCCTGTCTGCGGTGTATATGCTTTAGACCCATAGCATAAGATTTGTTTTAAGCAGGGCATGTTGCTATATGTGTATTGGGGCAAAGAGCCTACAATGTCCTTTATTCGTTCATCACTGGACAGAATATTCCAGTTATTAGTAATTACTTTTGAAGACTGTAGTGTTGTTACTGAGTGGTATTGTAAAGTGCTCAAAATTGAGCTGTTATTTTTCGCCTCTTGCTGTTGCAAGAATCAGAGAAGAAAGGCTGTGCTCTATTTTTCTGAGCTCATCCATGTTGGAATATACTTGTTGTACCTCATTAGTTTCATAGCCCCTAGTTACCAAACCTTCTCTCAATGTTACTAGCTCTTCTTTGTACAATATATCAGTGCTGGACAATCGTGACAGACGCATAGCCTGTCCTTTGATGACGCTCTTATAAATCTGTGGGGATGCATACTCTTTCTATGCAGAAACGAGGGTTGGTAACAGGTTTTCCTGTAAACTCGTGTACCTATCCCTTCGCTTCCCAACACTAAAACGTCCAAAAACTCAACTGCCTGCCAAGAATATTTGAGTGTGAACTTAATGAAGCTGGAAGCTTCATTAAGACTTGAGTGGAAATCTATCAGGGATTCGATCGTTCCTGTCCACAAGTAAAAGAGATCGCCTAATCTCTTAAAGAATTTTACCTGGGTATTGTCCAGGATATGTCTTGATTCAAATTCAGCCATGACAAGATTGGCGTAGCTATTGGCACAACTAGTGCCCATAGCTACGCCAGTCTTCTGTCTGTAGCAATGATTATCAAATAGAAAAACGTTATTTTCCAAGACAATTTCTATTAGAAAACAAAGAAAATCTATTTTAACCTCTGTATAGTCAGACGTTCTCATTAAAAAAGATTTCAAATACGCTAGTCCCTGTTCATTTGGGATACAGGTGAACAACGAGACCACATCCATTGTAACAAACAAAATATTGCTCAAGTCAAAGGAATCTCTGGTTGCAAAGTATAAACTTCTCAAGAAATGTTCAGTATCCCGTAGCACTGGTTCGTGTTGCACTAAACACCTTTTCAGTTGGTCATCCAAATATATGGAAACTGGTTCCGTGATCCAACCTGCCCCCGAAACTATTGGCCTAAACTCAGGTTGTTGAAGATTTTTATGTATTTTGGGTAGTCCACTGAGTGTAGGAATTAATGGAAAGTCTACTTGGAAATAATTAAGCAGATCTTCGGTCATGAACTCTAGGTGTCTGCAATCATTCAACGCTTCCGTGACTCTGTTTTGCATGATATTCACTTCTTCAAAAGTAATCGGTTCATATGAGTCACTTGTTAATAGTTGGATCATTTTTCTATAATAATATTCACTGTCCAGAACAACAATAGGACCTCCTTTGTCAGCTGCCCGTATAATAATATCCTTATTTAAACGTAATGTTGTCATAGCTTCACTCTCACGTTTGGTTAGATTTTTATACTGATTTGGTGATGGTTGGGTAAACTCTTCATATAGCTGAGACTCCACAGCTTTCAGAAAAACTTCCAAATTAGGTTGCAAGTGAGGTACAAATAGGCTTTTCCGTTTAAAACTGTTGTAATGAGGTGGAAAATCAATACGCGTATCTGATTGATACATCAGTTTCAATGCAACTCGTCTTACAAACAGTCTTACTGATAATAAGGCCTGACTGATGTCCATATTGTTAGTAGGTATAAAGGATAATCCTTTATTGAGTAGCATCATTTCTGATTCTGATAACTTATATTTGGAGATGTTGTATACCAAGCCTGAGGATTCGATATTCCTAAATCCTATATCCTTGTGTGGATGATTTGTGCCCTTCAAAGGCTCGGATACCAATATTTTTGTAGTGTCTTCTGCTGTTGTTGTAGATGTGGAGGTTCCTTCCATTTTGCTCCTCGACCACTGTCCAAATCCAGCGAGCGCTTTCTGCCCGCTCTGATGGGCAAAGGAAAATCCGTACTGTGCTGTCCTTCCAGCTGTATCTTCCGTCTGACTGCTCCAGAAAAAGTGGTAGGAGGTCCTACTTCTTGTCTGGATTTGTGTATAAGGGCGACTTGATTCTCCATAACCTCTTCTGTAGGTGTTGTATATACTGACCCAGTAGTCTGTGGTGAAGTGATAGAGTAAGGTAAGGGTGGTGCTTCATCTTTATTAATGTTCTCTGTAACATGTAGACTGGATGGTCCAAGATTCTGTATGGAGTCAGCTTTGGGTAAGCGGTCTCTAACAGTTTCATTGGACACCTCCAATGCTTGATTTCGACTGGTCTGTTGTACAGGTCTCCCTGAGGCTTGTGTTGTTCGGACAGTACTGGCATTGTCCGGTGCATATCGTTGGCCATTGGTGAAATTTCTCGGCCAAACGAATACATTGTTGTTAGCAAAATCATGGGAGTCTCTTGCTAACTTTCTTCTTTTATTATTCAAAAGATTTTTCTCAAAGCGTCCTATTCTTTCCATAGTCTCATGTAGATAAAATTCAATTTCATCTGCCCCACAATGTTCAATTAATTTATTTTGTATATCAATGATATTCTCTTTGATGCTGTTCTCTATTAGATGAAAAAAATCTATGAGTAACTTAATATATTCTCTACTAGCTCGTAAATTGATCTGTTGCCACCTGGCTAACAACGTAGGATATGTATTGCCATAGGTTGGCATTGTCAATATTCTTAAGCCTCGAGGAATAACTCCCATGTTTATGCATGCTTCCATATGAAAGCGTTGTGCTGTTAGACGTTTCACTCTATACAGTTCATTTTCTATATCCCTCTTCAGGCTTCGTATCTCTTGTTCATTTCGCTCATTCACATTCAAGTCATTTAATTCTATCGTACCAACATCTCCAACCAAAGGGTTGTGGCTATCTTCCAAAAAATTTTTTAATCTTTGATACACGTCATCTCGGGAGGTGTCTACTATTCCTATTTCATTCATAGCTCCTTCCATTCCGCCAAAAATGAATATAAACAAACAACCAATGCGGATGCACCAAAAGATGTGTAGGAAATATCTATACAAACCCAATAGAAGGAGCTTGGGAAGAGTCGTTGATAAATGATTGCAAGTTCCAATTTATAAGCCCAAAGTCCAAACTTTCTACTGCACCCAAATGGACATGCAGTTTAAACGATTCAAATACTGTGAAGATAGAAATTCTCAAAAATGTAAAAATTCACCAAAATGTAAAAAGCATTCGCCAAACTCTCTCTCTTTCCAAGATGGTCGTTCGACTCCACAAACTTTCTACTGCACCCAAATAGACATGCAGTTTAAACAATTCCAAACACTGCGAAGATAAAAGTTCTCCAAAGTATACAAAGCATTCGCCAAACTCTCTCTCTTTCCAAAATAGTCGTTCGACTCCACAGGCGTACAATAAAACGTTTTTATTTGACAAAATAAAATAAGCGCTTTCACGGTGTATGACACCGCTTCTTCAGATACACAAAAACAGATAAAGCGGTCTATTAATAGTGCACGTAACATCAATAAACTTCATTCATTTGTCATTTCAAATGTAAAAAAGAGGAACATCTCACCAATAGTAAGAGATCTCGGCATTTCCATTCACTTACTGACGACTAAAAGAAACGTCATTCTATATGCGCTGATAAAGATCAGCGTTTCCAAGACGGCTGTTGCCAGAGAGATATAAATACAATATAAGTGAAATGCCGCTAATATTTATGTACCCATACACCAACTAAGAAAACATCATCACTTCTCTACTGTGTTCCGATCATAATACATACTGTATATACGTTTATGTCATATATAAAATATGTAGATTCCTGTATTTAATAACTAAGACAATAAAAACTAGATAAAAACAACATGGAGGTATAAAATATGTTAAAAACTGTTAGTGCCATATATCAAGTCATGCTTTAGCAAGAGTCTAGATATACCATGTCGCATGACATCCCTTAAAATATTGTACTAGATATGTAGGCTAAAAACTGTGTAATACGAAAGATATGTATAATGGAAAAACTCAAAGGCATAACATGTGGAAACATGAGACTATCAATGTCCTTGAGGACGCTAGACTGTATGACTAGAGAATACTAAAACCGGATCTGTGTAAACTGCATCACATAAAATCCCAGGGAATATTCAATTGGATGGGTAGGCTAAGAACTATGTGAGCAGAATGATTATGTGTGATGTGAACCTAGTCTATATAAGTATATCTTACGTGGCACATAACATGGCAATCAAAGACACATAAAACTTCCAGTGGTTAAGGAAATATACTATATCTAAACTATATACACCTGGTCACAACAACTATATGAAATACCTATTACAGCAGACAACATTATACAGATGTATGTCTACCATAAAACCAATTAACATAGACTAAGCAGCTAAAAGCACTTATACATTCAATGTCAAAAATGACTGTTTGACTAAAGTGCTTAAACTGAATCTGTATAAACTTTGTCGCATAATTTCCCATAGTATCTATAGAATAATACATTACATAATAATTTGCATAATGATAGGGACACATAAAATTTCCAGTGATTATGGAGATGTACCATCGCTAGACTTTAAGTACTTTGTTAGTAACAGCTGTATGTAATTCCAAAAGAAGCTGTCTCCTATATCAAACAACATAATATAAAGGATGATATAAAAATGTGTATCTAGCATAGAACTAATTAACGTAGGCTCCTTCCTTTGAGGTGAGGTTTAATGGAGACTGTCTCATTCAAGCCTCGTCCTCTATGGGCACCCAACCTCAGGATCCATCTCTGTTCAGCCTCTTCAGTTTTATTATAAATATCACCTATTCTAATAGAGGGCTTTTCAATATGCAAAACCTGGAAGAGAAACTGATGAGTATCTCCTTCAGATAACATATGCTTAGCTATTGCACTACTCCCATCATTCCTGTGGAAACAATAATAATGGTCCCTGATGCGTTCTTTAAGTGAACGATTGGATTTACCAACATAGTACTTAAAGCAAATTACACAGTGGGCTATATATACTATATTGCGGCTCATGCAGTTAGCATCAACCCTGATGTCCCAGAGTCTTCCACTATCCGGATGTCTAAAATAGTGGGACTCATCTATATAACGACACTGGGGGCATGCCCCACATTTGTTTGTTCTTTCAAGGCCTGTCTGCGGTGTATATGCTTTAGACCCATAGCATAAGATTTGTTTTAAGCAGGGCATGTTGCTATATGTGTATTGGGGCAAAGAGCCTACAATGTCCTTTATTCGTTCATCACTGGACAGAATATTCCAGTTATTAGTAATTACTTTTTGAAGTACTGTAGTATTGCTACTGTGTGGAATTATAAAGTGCTCAAAATTGGAGCTGTTATTTTTCGCCCTCTTGCTGTTGCAAGAATCAGAGAAGAAAGGCTGTGCTCTATTTTTTCTGAGTTCATCCATATTGGAATAGACTTGTTGTACCTCTTTGGTTTCATAGCCCCTAGTTAACAATCCTTCTCTCAATGTTACTAGCTCTTCTTTGTACAATATATCAGTGCTGGACAATCGTGACAGACGCATAGCCTGTCCTTTGATGACGTTCTTATAAATCTGTGGGGGATGCATACTCTTTCTATGCAGAAACGAGGGTTGGTAACAGGTTTTCCTGTAAACTCGTGTACCTATCCCTTCGCTTTCCCCGAACACTAAAACGTCCAAAAACTCAACTGCCTGCCAAGAATATTTGAGTGTGAACTTAATGAAGCTGGAAGCTTCATTAAGACTTGAGTGGAAATCTATCAGGGATTCGATCGTTCCTGTCCACAAGAAAAAGAGATCGTCTACGAATCTCTTAAAGAATTTTACCTGGGTATTGTCCAGGATATGTCTTGATTCAAATTCAGCCATGACCAGATTGGCGTAGCTATTGGCACAACTAGTGCCCATAGCTACGCCAGTCTTCTGTCTGTAGCAATGATTATCAAATAGAAAAACGTTATTTTCCAAGACAATTTCTATTAGAAAACAAAGAAAATCTATTTTAACCTCTGTATAGTCAGACGTTCTCATTAAAAAAGATTTCAAATACGCTAGTCCCTGTTCATTTGGGATACAGGTGAACAACGAGACCACATCCATTGTAACAAACAAAATATTGCTCAAGTCAAAGGAATCTCTAGTTGCAAAGTATAAACTTCTCAAGAAATGTTCAGTATCCCGTAGCACTGGTTCGTGTTGCACTAAACACCTTTTCAGTTGGTCATCCAAATATATGGAAACTGGTTCCGTGATCCAACCTGCCCCCGAAACTATTGGCCTAAACTCAGGTTGTTGAAGATTTTTATGTATTTTGGGTAGTCCACTGAGTGTAGGAATTAATGGAAAGTCTACTTGGAAATAATTAAGCAGATCTTCGGTCATGAAATCTAGGTGTCTGCAATCATTCAACGCTTCCGTGACTCTGTTTTGCATGATATTCACTTCTTCAAAAGTAATCGGTTCATATGAGTCACTTGTTAATAGTTGGATCATTTTTCTATAATAATATTCACTGTCCAGAACAACAATGGGAACTCCTTTGTCAGCTGCCCGTATAATAATATCCTTATTTAAACGTAATGTTGTCATAGCTTCACTCTCACGTTTGGTTAGATTTTTATACTGATTTGGTGATGGTTGGGTAAACTCTTCATATAGCTGAGACTCCACAGCTTTCAGAAAAACTTCCAAATTAGGTTGCAAGTGAGGTACAAATAGGCTTTTCCGTTTAAAACTGTTGTAATGAGGTGGAAAATCAATACGCGTATCTGATTGATACATCAGTTTCAATGCAACTCGTCTTACAAACAGTCTTACTGATAATAAGGCCTGACTGATGTCCATATTGTTAGTAGGTATAAAGGATAATCCTTTATTGAGTAGCATCATTTCTGATTCTGATAACTTATATTTGGAGATGTTGTATACCAAGCCTGAGGATTCGATATTCCTAAATCCTATATCCTTGTGTGGATGATTTGTGCCCTTCAAAGGCTCGGATACCAATATTTTGTAGTGTCTTCTGCTGTTGTTGTAGATGTGGAGGTTCCTTCCATTTTGCTCTCGACCACTGTCCAAATCCAGCGAGCGCTTTCTGCCCGCTCTGATGGGCAAAGGAAAATCCGTACTGTGCTGTCCTTCCAGCTGTATCTTCCGTCTGACTGCTCCAGAAAAGTGGTAGGAGGTCCTACTTCTTGTCTGGATTTGTGTATAAGGCGACTTGATTCTCCATAACCTCTTCTGTAGGTGTTGTATATACTGACCCAGTAGTCTGTGGTGAAGTGATAGAGTAAGGTAAGGGTGGTGCTTCATCTTTATTAATGTTCTCTGTAACATGTAGACTGGATGGTCCAAGATTCTGTATGGAGTCAGCTTTGGGTAAGCGGTCTCTAACAGTTTCATTGGACACCTCCAATGCTTGATTTCGACTGGTCTGTTGTACAGGTCTCCCTGAGGCTTGTGTTGTTCGGACAGTACTGGCATTGTCCGGTGCATATCGTTGGCCATTGGTGAAATTTCTCGGCCAAACGAATACATTGTTGTTAGCAAAATCATGGGAGTCTCTTGCTAACTTTCTTCTTTTATTATTCAAAAGATTTTTCTCAAAGCGTCCTATTCTTTCCATAGTCTCATGTAGATAAAATTCAATTTCATCTGCCCCACAATGTTCAATTAATTTATTTTGTATATCAATGATATTCTCTTTGATGCTGTTCTCTATTAGATGAAAAAAATCTATGAGTAACTTAATATATTCTCTACTAGCTCGTAAATTGATCTGTTGCCACCTGGCTAACAACGTAGGATATGTATTGCCATAGGTTGGCATTGTCAATATTCTTAAGCCTCGAGGAATAACTCCCATGTTTATGCATGCTTCCATATGAAAGCGTTGTGCTGTTAGACGTTTCACTCTATACAGTTCATTTTCTATATCCCTCTTCAGGCTTCGTATCTCTTGTTCATTTCGCTCATTCACATTCAAGTCATTTAATTCTATCGTACCAACATCTCCAACCAAAGGGTTGTGGCTATCTTCCAAAAAATTTTTTAATCTTTGATTCACGTCATCTCGGGAAGTGTCTACTATTCCTATTTCATTCATAGCTCCTTCCATTCCGCCAAAAATGAATATAAACAAACAACCAATGCGGATGCACCAAAAGATGTGTAGGAAATATCTATACAAACCCAATAGAAGGAGCTTGGGAAGAGTCGTTGATAAATGATTGCAAGTTCCAATTTATAAGCCCAAAGTCCAAACTTTCTACTGCACCCAAATGGACATGCAGTTTAAACGATTCCAAATACTGCGAAGATAGAAATTCTCAAAAATGTAAAAATTCACCAAAATGTAAAAAGCATTCGCCAAACTCTCTCTCTTTCCAAGATGGTCGTTCGACTCCACAAACTTTCTACTGCACCCAAATAGACATGCAGTTTAAACAATTCCAAACACTGCGAAGATAAAGGTTCTCCAATGTATACAAAGCATTCGCCAAACTCTCTCTCTTTCCAAAATAGTCGTTCGACTCCACAGGCGTAGAATAAAACGTTTTTATTTGACAAAATAAAATAAGCGCTTTCACGGTGTATGACACCGCTTCTTCAGATACACAAAAAACAGATAAAGCGATCTATTAATAGTGCACGTAATATCAATAAACTTCATTCATTTGTCATTTCAAATGTAAAAAAGGAACATCTCACCAATAGTAAGAGATCTCGGCATTTCCATTCACTTACTGACGACTAAAAGAAACGTCATTCTATATGCGCTGATAAAGATCAGCGTTTCCAAGACGGCTGTTGCCAGAGAGATATAAATACAATATAAGTGAAATGCCGCTAATATTTATGTACCCATACACCAACTAAGAAAACATCATCACTTCTCTACTGTGTTCCGATCATAATACATACTGTATATACGTTTATGTCATATATAAAATATGTAGATTCCTGTATTTAATAACTAAGACAATAAAAACTAGATAAAAACAACATGGAGGTATAAAATATGTTAAAAACTGTTAGTGCCATATATCAAGTCATGCTTTAGCAAGAGTCTAGATATACCATGTCGCATGACATCCCTTAAAATATTGTACTAGATATGTAGGCTAAAAACTGTGTAATACGAAAGATATGTATAATGGAAAAACTCAAAGGCATAACATGTGGAAACATGAGACTATCAATGTCCTTGAGGACGCTAGACTGTATGACTAGAGAATACTAAAACCGGATCTGTGTAAACTGCATCACATAAAATCCCAGGGAATATTCAATTGGATGGGTAGGCTAAGAACTATGTGAGCAGAATGATTATGTGTGATGTGAACCTAGTCTATATAAGTATATCTTACGTGGCACATAACATGGCAATCAAAGACACAAAACTTCCAGTGGTTAAGGAAATATACTATATCTAAACTATATACACCTGGTCACAACAACTATATGAAATACCTATTACAGCAGACAACATTATACAGATGTATGTCTACCATAAAACCAATTAACATAGACTAAGCAGCTAAAAGCACTTATACATTCAATGTCAAAAATGACTGTTTGACTAAAGTGCTTAAACTGAATCTGTATAAACTTTGTCGCATAATTTCCCATAGTATCTATAGAATAATACATTACATAATTGTTTGCATAATGATAGGGACACATAAAATTTCCAGTGATTATGGAGATGTACCATCGCTAGACTTTAAGTACTTTGTTAGTAACAGCTGTATGTAATTCCAAAAGAAGCTGTCTCCTATATCAAACAACATAATATAAAGGATGATATAAAAATGTGTATCTAGCATAGAGCTAATTAACGTAGGCTCCTTCCTTTGAGGTGAGGTTTAATGGAGACTGTCTCATTCAAGCCTCGTCCCCTATGGGCACCCAACCTCAAGATCTGTCTCTGTTCAGCCTCTTCAGTTCTATTGTAAATATCACCTATTCTAATAGAGGGCTTTTCAATATGCAAAACCTGGAAGAGAAACTGATGAGTATCTCCTTCAGATAACATATGCTTAGCTATTGCACTACTCCCATCATTCCTGTGGAAACAATAATAATGGTCCCTAATACGTTCTTTAAGTGAACGATTGGATTTACCAACATAGTACTTAAAGCAAATTACACAGTGGGCTATATATACTATATTGCGGCTCATGCAGTTAGCATCAACCCTGATGTCCCAGAGTCTTCCACTATCCGGATGTCTAAAATAGTGGGACTCATCTATATAACGACACTGGGGGCATGCCCCACATTTGTTTGTTCTTTCAAGGCCTGTCTGCGGTGTATATGCTTTAGACCCATAGCATAAGATTTGTTTTAAGCAGGGCATGTTGCTATATGTGTATTGGGGCAAAGAGCCTACAATGTCCTTTATTCGTTCATCACTGGACAGAATATTCCAGTTATTAGTAATTACTTTTTGAAGTACTGTAGTATTGCTACTGTGTGGAATTATAAAGTGCTCAAAATTGGAGCTGTTATTTTTCGCCCTCTTGCTGTTGCAAGAATCAGAGAAGAAAGGCTGTGCTCTATTTTTTCTGAGTTCATCCAAATCTTATGCTATGGGTCTAAAGCATATACACCGCAGACAGGCCTTGAAAGAACAAACAAATGTGGGGCATGCCCCCAGTGTCGTTATATAGATGAGTCCCACTATTTTAGACATCCGGATAGTGGAAGACTCTGGGACATCAGGGTTGATGCTAACTGCATGAGCCGCAATATAGTATATATAGCCCACTGTGTAATTTGCTTTAAGTACTATGTTGGTAAATCCAATCGTTCACTTAAAGAACGTATTAGGGACCATTATTATTGTTTCCACAGGAATGATGGGAGTAGTGCAATAGCTAAGCATATGTTATCTGAAGGAGATACTCATCAGTTTCTCTTCCAGGTTTTGCATATTGAAAAGCCCTCTATTAGAATAGGTGATATTTACAATAGAACTGAAGAGGCTGAACAGAGATGGATCTTGAGGTTGGGTGCCCATAGGGGACGAGGCTTGAATGAGACAGTCTCCATTAAACCTCACCTCAAAGGAAGGAGCCTACGTTAATTAGCTCTATGCTAGATACACATTTTTATATCATCCTTTATATTATGTTGTTTGATATAGGAGACAGCTTCTTTTGGAATTACATACAGCTGTTACTAACAAAGTACTTAAAGTCTAGCGATGGTACATCTCCATAATCACTGGAAATTTTATGTGTCCCTATCATTATGCAAACAATTATGTAATGTATTATTCTATAGATACTATGGGAAATTATGCGACAAAGTTTATACAGATTCAGTTTAAGCACTTTAGTCAAACAGTCATTTTTGACATTGAATGTATAAGTGCTTTTAGCTGCTTAGTCTATGTTAATTGGTTTTATGGTAGACATACATCTGTATAATGTTGTCTGCTGTAATAGGTATTTCATATAGTTGTTGTGACCAGGTGTATATAGTTTAGATATAGTATATTTCCTTAACCACTGGAAGTTTTATGTGTCTTTGATTGCCATGTTATGTGCCACGTAAGATATACTTATATAGACTAGGTTCACATCACACATAATCATTCTGCTCACATAGTTCTTAGCCTACCCATCCAATTGAATATTCCCTGGGATTTTATGTGATGCAGTTTACACAGATCCGGTTTTAGTATTCTCTAGTCATACAGTCTAGCGTCCTCAAGGACATTGATAGTCTCATGTTTCCACATGTTATGCCTTTGAGTTTTTCCATTATACATATCTTCAGATACAGTTTTTAGCCTACATATCTAGTACAATATTTTAAGGGATGTCATGCGACATGGTATATCTAGACTCTTGCTAAAGCATGACTTGATATATGGCACTAACAGTTTTTAACATATTTTATACCTCCATGTTGTTTTTATCTAGTTTTTATTGTCCTAGTCATTAAATACAGGAATCTACATATTTTATATATGACATACACGCATATACAGTATGTATTATGATCGGAACACAGTAGAGAAGTGATGATGTTTTCTTAGTTGGTGTATGGGTACATAAATATTAGCGGCATTTCACTTATATTGTATTTATATCTCTCTGGCAACAGCCGTCTTGGAAACGCTGATCTTTATCAGCGCATATAGAATGACGTTTCTTTTAGTCGTCAGTAAGTGAATGGAAATGCCGAGATCCTTTATTATTGGTGAGATCTTCTTTTTCATATTTGAAATGACAAATGAATGAAGTTTATTGATGTTACGTGCACTATTAATAGACCGCTTTATCTGTTTTTGTGTATCTGAAGAAGCGGTGTCATACACCGTGAAAGCGCTTATTTTATTTTGTCAAATAAAAACGTTTTATTGTACGCCTGTGGAGTCGAACGACTATTTTGGAAAGAGAGAGAGTTTGGCGAATGCTTTGTATACTTTGGAGAACTTTTATCTTCGCAGTGTTTGGAATTGTTTAAACTGCATGTCTATTTGGGTGCAGTAGAAAGTTTGTGGAGTCGAACGACCATCTTGGAAAGAGAGAGAGTTTGGCGAATGCTTTTTACATTTTGGTGAATTTTTACATTTTTGAGAATTTCTATCTTCGCAGTATTTGGAATCGTTTAAACTGCATGTCCATTTGGGTGCAGTAGAAAGTTTGGACTTTGGGCTTATAAATTGGAACTTGTAATCATTTATCAACGACTCTTCCCAAGCTCCTTCTATTGGGTTTGTATAGATATTTCCTACATATATATATATATATATATATATATATATATATATGTATGGGTCTACTTTGCTTGGCTGAAAGCCCATACACTCGAATGTTATTTTTGCAAGATGAAAAATATGAAAACTGAAATTCCGAACTGCGCAGTTTTCCCCTGGGCAAGTACACAATTGCCCATGTGAGGAAATCTTCCCTTTTTTTCACTGTAGTGTGATCCCAGAGTTGGTATATATAGTTAGGGGGTGCAGCCCCCCACATTGGGGGTGTGGGGACATAGACCCCCACCTAGGTGGGTTTCACATACTACGAAAACCACCACAATAACGAAAGATCTAAGGCACCAAACAGACACATGAAAATAACAGCACTGGCAAGAAGTACAATTTAATATATTACAAACTATAAAACGTGATATGTCTTTAACATGAATGAACTGGGGATCACATGATGCTGTTGGCGAGGTATTTTAAGCATGGTTAAGGGATTGTTTTCTTATACTTCTGAGGAAGTTCTGAATGTCAGGATGAAAGCGCTTAAGGACTGCTTTTTGTTGCATTAGACCACTTTGTTTTGTATTTCTTGCCAGTACCGTTATTCTCTTGTGTCTGTTAGGTGCCTTGGGCATTTCGTTCTTGTGTTGTGCCTGATGGCATTTTTCTAGATTTTATGGGTTTCAGATACTACTGTGCATTTTCTTTAAGTTTTAGACAAGTATTTACTTGCCTGGAAAAAACTGAGCAGTTTGGGATTTCAGTTTTTGTTATTTTCATCTCATGAAAATAATGTTCAAGTATATGGGCTTTCGAGCAAGCAAAGTAGATCCATAAATATACATACATACATACATATATATATATATATATATATATATATATATATATATATTTATATAGATATAGATATAGCTTTATATTAACACCACAACTACACTGTTGTTACTTTAATTTCTCCAATCCTAATACCAAGATGGGAATGGACCCCATTCGTAAGTCAAAGTATAGTTAAAGTTCATGAAATTAATATTGTTTCAATCTTTGATGTCAGCAAGAAGTGCTCTTTGCAGTACCCTGTAATTTGTATGGAGTTACATGTATCTGTAACTTCTTTAACTTATCTAAGTTGTGTCTTTCGACTTTTTCCGGTTAGGGGTCGCCACAGCGGAACTCCGGTCCGCTAATGTTTGGCAGTAGATTTTTACATGCCGAGTTGCCGGCCCTATAACATATCTAAGTACAACTGGAAATTCTTTTATATAAGACCCATGCTACTACTACTGTTGAAAATGCCTGGTTATCCTTCTTCCACATTACCGTCATTTCTGCCTGCAAATCTTGATATTTTATGACTTTGCATCTCTCTGTATGTAAGACACTGTAGTTACTGGGTGTTGCTATTTCAATGATCAATGCTACTTTTATCTTCTTTTCATGGGCTACTATATCTGTTTTTTTCACATCTATTTTTTGAACTGTTGGTAATGGCTGATCCCATGCGAAATAAACGTCATAATTTTCCTATAATGCTTTGTGTCTCATGTTGCCAATACTTCTCAGGTACTTTAGTATTATAATGTTAGCACAATCCCGAATGCAACATTGTTATGCCTTTCTGAAAAAAGTCCTTCTGCCATTAGTGTATCACACCTAGAAACAAGATGTGCAACTGTTTCCAGTTCTGTTTTACAAAATCTACATGTGTCTGTTTCTCCCACACATTCAATGGACTTTGTAAACCAAGGTGTATGTAGTCCACCATCCTTTTGTCTTTTGATTTAAATTCACCTCTTTTCACCATTCCTTATTCGGTCCTTTTTTTTTTTTCCATAATAAATCTTTATTGTTATATTATTTTCCATATACAATTAAAAACAAAAACAAAATTTGAAAAGGAACTACTAACTAATATCACTAACCACCACAGCAAACATATATACAATATTTACAAGAATGCTTCCATGTAAAACACTAACTATACAAGAAAAACATAAGAATAGTTAAGAACATTTCAAGTAATAAACAGTCTGATTGCAAAATTCTCAAGTGTATACATAATTCTTAATACCTTCAAATTAAAAGTATTATGCTAGTATAATATTTAATATTTGTTCCCAAATTTTTGGATTATTAATATTTTTATTATGCTGATTTAAAAGTAATTTATGAGCTAATATATGCCTTGTTGCCAAAACTCTAAAGTTTTCCCATGATGTTTTAGATGGGTCTAACCAATTAGTGGCTATATAGAGCTTCATTAATAAAAAAATATTAATACATATAATACTTTGTGATCTAGGGAGTACTTTCGGGGGAATATGCAAAATCATGAATTTCCATGACAACGTTGTACTTTGGTAACCTATCTTCTGAAGTTGAATCTTAAGGGAATTCCAAAGTTTGTATATGCATTTACAGCTCCAGAACATATGAAGAAGATCAGCCAGTTGATTTTTACAATATGGACAGGTTGGAGAGTTTTTGGAATTAAATTTATGCAGGGCAAGACGTGTATAATATGCATTATTCCATACCATCATCTGGGTATATATCAATTTTTGAAGAGAAGTAGATCTAATAGTCAAGTCAATTGCTTTTAACATATTACTTTTGTCTGTAAATAGGATTTTCTCTTCCCAATAGTTCGACAACAAAATTTTATCTTGAAATTTAAGTTCTTTAATTAATTTATTTGTTGTTGTTATATATTTAATATCTTGTTGGAGAGCTTGCCACAAATCCAAGCATTTGTTTATAATCTCATCTTCAGGTTTGAAATTTTTAAAGTAACTTATAGCAAGTTCTCTAATTTGTCTCAAAATAACAAGATCGTTTTTAGGTAGGTTAAATTCTTGTCTTATTTGGTTGGCCGAACGTTCAAGATATTTATATATATCAATCAGAGTTAAATTGACTATTAATGGAAACTTTTTAAGATAAATTAATTGATTATTCAATCTCAAGTTAGGATTCCTGTGAAAGAGTTAAAAAACCATCATATGATGAACCAGATCTAATGATTGAAATAAGTTGTGTAACGATAATATATATGTTTTAATGTGTTCAATAATCCCTATAATTTCAAGGTATCTTTACTTAAAAAGGGTATTGCTTTAGGATTAATATTCAACTTTAAAATATATTTATAATTCAGGACCACCCAAGTTGGTGTCCACTTAGTACTAGTTATATCATAGTTAGCAATTCTTAGAATTCTATTAGAGTTCACAATTAAATAATACATTTCAAAATTAGGTGGCTCCAGTCCTCCTCTATTTTTTGGGGTCATTAATTTATCATAAGATATCCTGTTTTTTTTTGGTTCCCAAATGAATTTAGCCAATTCTTTATGAATTTGTTTAAAAAATGTCTTCGGAATTATTAATTGGGCAGACCTAAAAATATATAGTAACCGTGGTAGTACGTTCATTTTAATAATTGAAACTTTTGCTAATACTGGCAGTCGTAAATTCTTCCACCTCCCAAAATCAGATCTTATTTGATCCCAAATTGTTTTAATGTTATTATTGTAGAAGTCTTTATTATCTGTAGAAAACCCAATACCTAAGTATTTAATATTTTCTTTAAACGTTACCTGTCCCACCAAAGGCAATAACGAAAAAGGTTTAGGTGTTCTTAAAGGGAAGATGTTGTTTTTTTTAAAATTAATTCTATAGTTAGAGACTTCTGAAAAGTCATTTACAGCCTTTAATAACTTTTCAGTATCTGAAATTGGGGATGCACAATAAATGTTATGATCATCAGCAAAAGCTCCCATTAATATTTTGGTTCCATAAATTATTGGGGCATTATGATATACATTCTGCTTAATATATAAGAACAAAGGTTCAAGATAAAAATTAAATAATAAAGGGGACAAAGGGCAGCCCTGACGTGTTCTATTTTTGATCAGTAATCTTTTAGAGAAACTTCTATTAATGTACAGTGTAGTATAAGGATTACTATATAATATTTGTAACATTTGAACAAACTCATGGGATATATTAAAATAAGGTAAAAGCTCAAACAAAAAAATTATATCAACCCTATCAAAGGCCTCCTGTGCATCAATTATAAGGGCATAGATATTAAGATTATTTTGTTTAGCATGCATTTTCATAGTATGAAGTGTAAGTGTATTATCACTAGTTTGTCTACCTGCCATAAATCCAGCCTGTTCTTTAAATATTATATGAGTCATGATTTTTTTCAGTCTAGATGCTATTATAGAGGTTAAAATTTTCATGTCTACATTTATTAATGATATTGGTCTATAATTATCAGGGTTTTGGGGATCCAAATTGGGTTTATGTATAAAAATAGTTTTTGAAGCGTTAAGATGAGGATCATTAATTTTATTCCTAATTATATAGTTAAATACAGATGAAAGTATTTTACCGAAAATATCTACAAACACTTTATAAAATTCCACTGTCAACACATCAGGACCTGGTGATTTATGTGATTTCATATGTTGAATTATGTATACTATTTCTTCTTCAGATATCGGTTTGACCAAATCGTTTTGAATATCCTCTCCTATTTTTGGAAAATTAATTGTCTGTAAAAATCGTTTATAGGTTCTATGCGAGGACACATCCTTTTGCCCATCATAAATATTAGTATATATCTTCTCAAAAATATTAATGATATCCTCGGTTTTAGAATATATTATATTATTAAATTGTATTTCCGCAATTTGCCCTGTTGTTTTCGATTGGTTAATGATCCTAGCTAATGCTCTCGATGGTGTTTGAACATGATTAGCATACCTCACTAACGTCTTATGTTCCTGAAATGTTAATCTACTATTTTGAATTAAGAAGAGATCCTTTTGACATTTAAGCAGTTCCATCTCTGTTTGATCATTAAAATTCCGAATCAGTTCTTGATCAAGTATCTTAATTTTTGTTTCTAGATTTTGAATATCTCTGTTTTGTATTTTTTTATAATAAGAAGCTTTTTGCAAAAGGATCCCTCTTATTTGTGTTTTAACTGTCGCCCATTCAATATCTGGGGCATGTTGTTGTTTCTTTAGACCAACCAATAAATGTTTGAGGTAATTTGTAATTTCCTGTATTATTTCCTCCTTATTCAACAGATTAGGGTTAAGAGACCAATTATAACCTCTTTGTCGCAGGGTATCCTTTACCTCCTTAGCAAAATCTGAACTAAATTTTTGAGTGATCTGATAAATAACGTGCATGAGTAACAACTATAGGTTCTAAATTCATCAATGTTCTTGAAATCAAAAAGAAATCTATTCTGGACCACATTTTATGACATGGGGAATAAAAGGCATAATTATTTGTGTTATTGACATTGTTCAGATAGTGAAAAGGGTCATATAGTTGTAAGTCTTCCTTAATATCATTCAATGCTAATACAGCATGTTTATTAAATGCTCTTTGTGGACAAGATCTATCCAACTTCAGATTTTGGTAAGCATTCCAATCTCCTCCAAGAATTATATAATATCTACCGTATTGTGTTAAAATTGAGTACAATGATGTTATGGATATTTGTTGATCATTACAGGGTGCATAGATATTTAAAAGTAAAATAGGTTTATCAAATAGGGTAGACGAAAGAATAACGTAACACCATCGCCCATCTTTATCTGTTTTAGAATCTAAAATCTTCTCCTTGTATTGATCTTTAATAATTATAGCTACCCCAGCACTATTTGACTTACCTTCCGATGCTACCACTTCTCTGATCCACTTCTTTTTTTTTTTATATCAACCCATTGATCATTCATTAAATGTGTTTCCTGAAGTAATATAAACAACACCTTAGCCTGCAACAATACATGTAACAATAGTTTCCTCTTCTTTAAGTTCTGGAGCCCTTTAATGTTCCATGAGTCTAATTCCCACATTCCAAAGGTTTTCTGTACAATGAAGATTTAAGAGGGAAAACATAGAAGAAAAATAAAGTAACTTCAAAAACATACATAGTCTGGAAGCAATCCTTATATCCCATCCTATACCAGTGCTTACCCACTCTAACCCCGGACGAGGACATGTATAGGTCTTGTATAACATAGAATAATAAAAGGGTTAAGAAAAGAAACAAATATAAAAACACCAAATTATAAAATTTCAAACATGTTCCACAATTAAGACCTATATAATCTAGCTTAATTACGACAAAGTCTAAACTAATCATTCCCTAACAAACACTGCCATAATCTACATCTCTTTGGTTAACTATTATTTAAGCAAATCAAATTGGAGATATAATATTAATATATAAAAAATAAAGAGAAAAAAGGAAGTTTTAGTAATTGTATTAGCTATCTATACATAAACCGCATACATGAAAAATAAAAACTTAATGTGTAAACAAGGTTATCATTTTGCTGCATATATAACCTATATATAAAAATATATATATATATATATATATATATATATTTATATATATATATATATATATATATATACTCTATTATAACCCTATACTAAAACAAGTATACAGCTAACTACTAATATCCCTGGTTATAACTTTGCACTATCACAGTTTTATACTAAAACAAGCTACTAACTAAATGATATAATATAACTATCACCTCTACACAGTACATTAAGGACTATATTAACAAGTATATTTTTACAAAACAGTACTAAATCCCTGCACCCTCTCTAAATAATATAACTACAAGATTTTGATTAAACATTGAAAGGGAAGTACATAAAATGTTCCTATGTGTTTAAATTACCATACTATAGTGTTATTTTAATGTTAAATAAACCATAAAGTGTTTAAAACAGTTCCCTTCGGTTTCCCAAGCCTGGAAACCATGTAAAACATTTGTGATGGGGGACCGCTTTTGCAGTCGGACTTCCGGAAGTGCCACAGTGAAATCCACACCCTCTACAGCATTTTAAGCACTTCCTGTCTTTCTCCTCATCGAAAACAGTTCGTAGAAGCCATAAAACGTCGGGAAATGAACACAGGTAATCAAGATTAGCTAAAACAAACAGTTTTATTACTCTGGAAGAGGCCTAAAGCTTTGAAAACGTAAACAAAGGATTACCCAGTCCTCGAGGCACAGTAAACAATGGATCCGACCTCAGAAGCATACCAGTCTCAACGAGGATTGAATTCAAGTCTCTGATGTAGGTAAACCCTTGAAAACTTTAAGAAACAGATTTCTTGCCTCATTTTTGGTAGAAACAGAATATTTAGTCCCATCCATTGTAAATATAAGCATATTAGGGTATTTCATTTGAAACTTAATTTGTTTGTCAATAAGAAATTTGCAGTATGGAGACAAAGACTGTCTAGCTTGTCTGACCTGTAAAGGTAAATCCTTTGCCAGGGATATTTTATTATTTTTCCACATGATATAGCCTCCACTTTGTTTTGCAGTAGTAAGTATTCTGCTAACATCTTGATAATTAAGTATTTTAACATAAACAGGTCTACGTATATTAGATGCTTGTAGCTCTCTCAGAGCTCTGTGTGCTCTTTCAATAATAATTTGTTTCACCATATCAGAGTCATTTAGAAGCACTGCAAATATTTGTAGTATGGATGGAATTAAATCATTATATTGAATGGATTCTGGAATCCCTCTGATAATAATGTTATTTCTCCTGGATCTTGCTTCTAAGTCCGTAATCTTACTTTGCATAGCCTGTATATCCACATCATGTAGATTGTTTTATTTTTTCCTAGTAAAGTTAGTTTATCCTCATTTTCAGAAATTCGAGCTTCCGTCTTATCCATTCTTTCCAGCAACTGAGTACAAGAAATTCCAAATGTTTGTATTTGACAAGTCAGTTCCTTCAGAGCTTCTTGTATGGGTAGCAGAACATTTCTGATACCTTCCATGTTTAATGCTTGATCAGATTTAGTTTTAGTCCCTGGTTTCTGTTGTTCCTGTATTTTAGTAATTTTTTGTCTTTTAGAAATCACATCTTTTTCTGGGGACTGTAATTCCAAAAGTTTTGTCTTAGTAGTGGTTATGTCCATGTTTTTTTCTTCTTTTGACATCTTATTCCAACACAAAGACTTACAGTATAGAAAGCACACGGTTCCTTTGTTTACTTCTCTCTGCAAAGCCAGCTAATCAGTTATAATCATGTTAAATAAATTCCTTTTTTCCAGTTTTTCTTCTTATTACAGGATTGTTAAATGTAGTTGAAGTTATTTTATCGAAGATTGGATGTTAAAAGCTTCTTGGAATCGACTCAGGGTTTAGATTTCCTCAGGTTAAATGAAGAGCTGCAGTTCAGCAGTGTTCACAGAATGGTAGCCATCTTTGAATCCTCCCTTATTCGGTCCTGATCAACTTGAGGTTGTTAGTTTTTTGTACTTGCAAGTATATTTATGCATTTTCACATTTCTTGCCTTCTCATCTGATCCATCACCTTGTATTCTTTCTTTCATTGTTTGGCACATTCAGTTGCTGCCTGTTTTTTTTCTGCTTCTGGTTTGATATGCATTACCACTTGACACTGATATGCTTCTGCTAAACTAAGCAGGGAAGTCATCTTAGACTTATTCTGTTCATGTTTTGAAACTTTCACTATGTTTGGATCTTGTGATGTCAACAGATATGTATGCAATCCTACAATTGCAGAACTATACATGTAGTCAATTTCAAGGTGACCCATACCTCCTTCAGAAAGGGGAATATATAATCTTGGTGTACACTAGCAATGTCTTTCAGCTTCTCCCATTAGGGGTCACCACAGCAGATCACTGGTCCGCAGATTGATTGGCAGTGGCATTTTTACTGTCTTGATTTGCCAGTTACTCTCTTGATTTGCCAGCCAGCGCTCGCTCAACTTTCACAGAAGGCACACACACACACACACACACACACACACACACACACACACACACACACACACACACACACACACACACACACACACACACACACACACACACACACTCACACACACACCTACCTGCATATCTTTAAAACTCACTCAACCACAGGGAGGACATGCAAACTCTGCACAGAAGGCACTCCAGCCAAGAACTGAACTGGAGAACCTCTTGCTGTGAGGTGACAATGCTAACCGCTGCACCACCATGGCTGACATAATCTTGGTGTACACTGATTTTTATAAATCATTTGATCTGGAGCATTTCTCCCTGGGCCTCCGCTGAAAACAGGATCTGTGGAACCGAATCAGACTTTCCTGGTCAACAAATGTTAAATAAAAAAAAAAATTAAAAATAAGCCTGAAGCATTTTTCTTGTTTTTCTGTCCAGCTGGTCCAATACCTTTTGGGGCCAGTCAATCACTCCAAAATTTTAAGTTAGGACAGGAAGAGCAAATTGGTTTATAGCCTAGACTTTGTTCCTAGATGTCAGAGCTGTTTTTGGTGTTCATGTGAGTCTTCTAAAATATTCCTTAATACGTTTTACTCACATTTGTTCATATTTTAATATTGATCCTTCATCAATTTTCAAATATTTATGCAGTCCCTCTTGCTCAAGTTCTTTTATTGGCATTCCTGTCCCAGATTGATATTTCCTTGGTACTTCAGCTTTCCTGCTTTAAAGGTTGCTTATGCACATTTATCAAGACCACATGACATTCTTATATCATCTTAGAAAGTTTTGACCACTTACAGTTGTGCTTTCAGTTCCTCATCTGATGAACTATGCAGTTTTAAATCATACACACAAAGATGAAAAGTCCTTACACTTTGCTGTTTTCTAGGAGCAAAATTGTAGCCATGACTTAATCTATTAACTAGACAGCTTAATGGGTTACGGGCAAGACAAAATAGCAGTGGTGATAAAGAGTCACCCCAGAATTTCCCCCTTTAAATTTTTATCCCTGGAGTAATACTTTGCCCTTTTTCAAGGCTTAACTGCAGAGTGTTTTGCCACTGTTTCACAGTCACTTTAGTGTAATGGATCACAATAGGCTGTATTTTATACATTTGTAAGCACTCTTTTATCCATGAATGTGAAATGCTTTCAAATGCTGTTTTGTAGTTTATCATTGCCGTACTTAGATTCTTTCCCTTTTTTGTAGTTCTCTCATATGACTTAACAAATGATCCTTTGTTCCATATGACTTTCTTCTGTCGCTCTTTTGTTCTATTGCCATGATTGAGTTTTCTTCTAAATGACTTTAAACTCAGTCAGCATGAATTCCAGTATGTAGTTTATACATTGTCAGAAGACAAGTTATTGGTCTATAGTTTTTAGGATAATTTGCACATTTGCTGTTAAGGAGAAGTATTGTTTTTTTTTTCAGTTGTTAACCAGGTTGGCGTCTGTTCAGGGTCTGCATATAAATAGTTCTTACTCATGGCTGAATCTTCATGTTAAGATGTTAATACTTTTAGCCAGAAGTTAGCTACTGCATCCAGGCCTGGGGTTTTCCATTTAGGAGCTTTTCTTAATTTTGTTTCAGTTTCTCTGGCCATTACTTCATCCCACTTCATATCCTGTACATTTGAACTTCTTATTCTTTCTTTTACATCTTCTGTCTAATCAACATCTCTGTTATCTTCCGCAAGATCTTCATAGATATTTCTTCAAAATGCATCTATTTCTTCTTTTTTTTTGTTGGTATTTCTGTTCCTTTTGCCTTGTTTCCCAATTCTCTATAAAACTTTTTGGGGTCATCAATAAATTGATTATTTTGTACTTTATATTTTTCTGCGTATCTTTCAAGTTTTTCTGCCTGTGCTGATAGCTTTAGTTTATTATTTGCAGTATATATAGTATAACAGATCCTGATTTGTTCCTATACTGCTCATTGCTTTTATCACATCTTTCTGAGTATTTTGTTGATCTTTTCTCTCTTCTGTACTCTTCTAACAGTGCGAATTCTTGTCTTAATTGTTTTATAGTTTTCTCTATTCCATACTCCCATGATGGCATTTCATTTCTTCCCTTCCTTTTCCTTAATGCAGTGTGTTTTTGTGGTAAGACTTTATCTGTTATTAATTTTTTAAACAACATTTTATTAAATCTGTAACAACGAAAATAAAGAAATTATCAAACCAACAAATAACTGTATAAGTAAGTCCATAACTTGAATATTTTATATATAGTATGTATATATATATATATATATATATATATATATATATATATATATATAATTAAAACAGTGAATACTTTTCAAGCAAATCACTAAGTTTAAGCCAAGCATTGTAAGAATGTGTAATATTTGATGTTCTTATCTTTATGGTTGATAATTCATATCTGCATATCATTGTTATTAAATTAATAAATTCATCATATGAGGAAGTAATTTATTTTTTTCTAGCAATTGCTAGAAAAGACCAAAGAAGAGGCACTTGAGTTCTAGGTACAATTTTAAATAAAATCAGTGACTTGGATATATTGCACTTATGCGGCCACAATCTGTTATTAAATTAGTTCCACAGTAATATATCCTATTTACTTCTGTTATATTGCATGAATTTCTATGAACAGTCCTAATTACTGTGTTCATGTTTTATTAAACTTCTTACATTTTGGGTATTATTGACTTTCTATGATCTATTTCTTTAATTGATTTTAATATGTTTATTCATCTCTATTAAGTCAAGCAACTCTTCTCTTAAATCATTTTCTTCTAAACTGAGGGCACATTCTTTGTGCTCTATTTCCTGCAGGCATGCTGCAGAAAGTTCCAGAGCATCTTCCTGTGCCACATTCTCTTCAGTTTCATCCTGTGTCATCTGTTGCTGTTTCATATGGGAACTCACTGACCTATCACCCCACAACACTGACTGCATCAGAGTTGTCATAGTTTCCTGTTCCTTCCCTTCTTGTTCAACTCCAGCTTTTATACTGTTTTTTTTTTTTCTGCTGATGGCTCCAAAGTAGCTTCATATGGCAACTTATCAGATGTTTCCGTCTCCACTTGTTTCCTCTTAATTTGTGGATTCATTATTCTATCCAGCTGTGGTGTCATCAGAGTTAGATTTTCTACACTGAATTCTTCACTTTGCAGGTAATCCATGACCACAGTTTCTATTTCTTTAACGTCTACATTACTAATCCTGCTTTCTGCTTTCCCTCTTTGTTTTTTTATTTTTGTTATTGTAAACTTTTCCATGTCTGGATGCCTGTATTTCTCTTCAAATATCTTTGGTGCTGTTCTTTTTGTATTGATTACTTTTACTTTCTCATTTGTGTAAATATTGCACCATGTTAAATCACTTTTTCTCTCCCATGTCCATATTTCTTCTTTAGGTGTCTCCTGTTCCTCCTGCTTCTCCTTACTTGGGGAAATCATTATTCCATCATGCTGTGACATAACTTGTGTTAGACTTTCTACACTAAATCATTCACTTTGCAGGTATTCCATAACTTCAGTTTCTATTTTATTAACTTCTACTTTACTAATCCACTGATCTGTATTCCCCCTTTGTGAGCTTATTTTTTTATTGTGAAATTTTCCATATCTTGGTGCCTTTGCCTGTATTTCTCTTCGAGTATCTTTGGGGCTGTTTTTTTGTACTGATTAATTTTCTTTCTCCTTTGCATAAACATTGCACTGTATCAGATCTCTCTTTCTTTCACATGTCCACATTTCTAATTTATACCTTTCAAAAATTTCTAGATTTTGTTCTTGATATCATTGCAGTTCCCCAGTCACTTTTTTTTCAAATTGCTCAAGATTTCTTATTCTGTATAACATTTTTCATGAATCTGTTGTATTAGTGAACACAAATTTACATTTGAAGCTTTTGACAATTTTTCTTATGCAAATATTTTTCTTTCCTCTAATTTCTCTCAATCTTTTTGTTTATCGTCTGTCTGGAAATTCTGGGTTTCTTGCATAATGGTTACCATACATACTTTTTTATATCCTCAGTAGTCTACTCCATCATGTTTATGGCTCTTTGTGATTTTTGTGGACTACTACTTACTTCTACAACAAGTGAGCCATCTTCCCCCTGAGCCTGGCCTAACCCTGTTGTAGGAATGTTTCCATGTCTTGAAGACTCTATACTGTCATTTTGCCAGACCTGGCACTAGTGCACCTATCACGATTGGACACTTTTTTATCCTCCATCTTGTTAACCCAGCTGTCTTTTTTATTTTTTAACCTACTTCTGTCCATGACATATACTATATAAAATACAGTCTATATATCAGTGTCATCTTGTTGAGATTTTGTAAAAAAACAGGGTCCACCTCATGAAGGTACTCACTAAGACTTGAGGATGACTGCATTTCCAGCAATATTACTGTCCTTTGCTTGCTGATTGCATCATCTCTCCATTCGGACCCTCTATTGTTACCAATGAAAACTCACCGTTTTACTTTAGTCAAATAAAACAAATCAGCTATGTGCAGAGCAATACACTGTTTGCAGTTGTGGCATCTTCACAACCAGGCAATAGGCTATGCACTCAGTAATACATAATTCTAACATAGATGTAATGCATATATGCATGCATATAACATAAACACACACACACTGACACACACATGTATAGATCTATATATATTATACATATATATATATATATATATATGTATATATATATATATTGTATATATATATATATATATATATATATATATATATATATATATATATATATATATATATATATATATATATATATATATATATATATATATATATATATATATATATATATATATATATATATATATATATATATCCACTTTTTAATTTCGAAATACCAAAATCTCGAGTTTTGAGATACCGAACTCAAAACATCGAGATTCTGGTATCTCAAAAGTGAAAAGTGAACCAAAAAATAAATAAATAAATAAACAACTAAAATAATGTCCCCCCCACTTTAATATACCAACTCCGAGATTGCTCTACAATGAAGAGAATGGCAAGTGGAACAGGAGCATTACCATTCACTTCATGTAAAGCGATCTCGGAGTTGATATAAGTAGGGGGTTGTGGGGGGGCGCAGGGGGGCTTACCCCCTGTAAAAACATTATTTTAGCTGGTTTTTTTTTTTTTTAATTTCTTCACTTTTTAATTTCGAGATTCCAAAATCTCGACTTTCTGGGATCGGTATTTTAAAAGTTGCGATTTTGGTATTTTGAAATTAAAAAGTGGACCCATATATATATATATATATATATATATGTATATATGTATATATATATATATATATATATCTACACACACACACACACACACACACACACACACACACACACACACACACACACATATATAAATGGGGAGTAATAACACAGAGTAACAAGATATACTCACAAGGATTTTTTTCAGAAAGAGGTGTTTTAGTCTCACAGACTCTGAATTAGAGGAACACACAACATGAAAGCCAGAAACAGAATCCTGTAGAAAGCTAGCCCCGCTGAAGGGCATCTTCTTACATACATTGAGTGATCAGAATGCTTGCTTCTTAACTGTCCAGAATTTCACATTCTGTTCAGCTTATTGACTCGTATTTTGGTCCGTTCCTCATAAAAGTTGCTGTTTTGAAATCATTGAGGAATGACAGCCAGATAGACAGGCATTTGAGTTTAAGACAACACATCCTTCAGAAAATGTATGCTAATGCAAGACTTATTATTTTAGCACCTTTCTAAGTTTGTAAGAGCTGTATTTCAAATCTATAGCTGATTTTGGGCCTTTGTCCTCTTAATAATCTTTTGGCTTTTTCCAGAAGTCTTGCACTAAGAATGTGAGAGCTGTGATGAAAGGTAGGGTGTTTGAATGACTGCAAGCAGAAAAGGGTGTTTTTTTCTCCTGATTTTAGTACCCCGATATGTGATATATGGATGTTCATATATGAGAGCTTTAATTATCTTTCTTCAGGCTGTATGGTAGTTAAACATATGGTTCATACTCGTGTCCTGCACAAGTGTGACAAAATTACATTTCTCACTGCACTGATTTAGAGAGTGAAAGAGAGAGAGCAAGACAGAGAGAAACAGTGAGAGACAGAGAGACCTGGGAATTTGGAAGCCTTCATTTACACTAGCAGTGCGAATATAGTGGATACTAATAGTGTCTGTAGTCTTTTTCATCATAGTGAAACTGGAAACAATATCTCCAAATCCTTTTTAGAGACGAACTGCTCTCAGTATGGAGACCTGTTACAGTGGAGCTTGTTAACTACCAAGGAAGAGGTAATGAACTGAAGAAACAACAGAACAAACTGAAGCTGTATGTATTATTGTGCTTGTGGGTGGTACCACTAATCTCTTCATCAGGACATCACAGTATTGCTGACATAGCAAACTGTGCAGTCAAGCTAACACAACAAACTACAAGTCCTTTCTTAGGTGGGAGTCATGAGGTCTTATTTTTATATTTGGCTTTCAATTGCTAGATTCTGATGATCAAATCTATACTAAATGGCCTAAAGCAGAACACCCAAGATATAAAATTAAAAGTGATATTTGTTTTATGTTTACTTCAGTTGCATACAATGTACACAAACTATCTATTTTTGTTAATGTCTTATTATGTGAGCTGCAAATGCAAAATCAAAACGCTCTTACTGCTGTTGGATAAAGTGAAAGACAGTTACATATATACTGGTACAAAAGTATTTCATCTTTTCTTAATTTTACTTAATTGTGCAACTTTTATTTTGACACTTTTACTGTATACTTTTCATACTAATTTTCCAGAAGCATTAACAAAGATTATGTCTTGGTTACATTGTAGAACTAGGGATTATCTTCCACTTATTTTAACTATAATGCAATGAATATTTGATTGTATCTTTGATTGATTGCAGACTCCTTTACCGCTATTACAGCAGAGTACACAATACATACAAAAAACACTTTCTTTGTTCTACCATGCTGTGAACTGACCCAGCATTATGTAGTTTATTCCGCATTAGATCTGTTTCCATTTGAACATCTCAAATCATTTTTGTCAGAGTCATTTTATTAAATAGTTTTGTGTGAACTAGCTGTTTCTTGCTTGGGCAGTGTGATATGATGAGATAGTTTAGCAATAACCCATGGCTGGGTGTGGGTAATGCAGGATTTGCTGACAGCTGGCATGGTTTGATAAAGAGGGTGAAGCTGGAGTGATTAAACAAAGCCAACTGAGGGTAAACCCTGCATCACCCACACACAGGTGTGTGTTATTGCTATTGTACAGTAACATTATTTAACAAAAAGTCTTACCATTTACCTTTTATAAATACTATCTTCGCAGCAAAGGACTTTAGTGATTTTCTGCTGGCTTCTAGTAGCCTGGGACATCAAAGGGCATGCTTTGTGTCTGCAGTACACTGCTGTCTCTGACAATTTTTTCTCTGTTATTTTATTTTTTGTGGAGAATCGGTGGAGTTTGAGAAGACATTGACAAATTGTTAGACACTTGGCTCACATTTTTAGTCTGTTCTTCAAAGAAGCTTATGTTTTCTGGAAGATTACCAGGAATGAAGTCAGTAATTAATAGGGACATCTCTTTTTCTGCAGGTGGAGTTTGCAGTGTAAGCTATGGAGTTGCTTGTAGGGGCACTCTTGGCATTGAAATTTGTGAGTTTTCTTTTTTTAATATTCCGTATTGTGATGACTATATTTTTTTTTATATTTTAACTTCAGAGAAGGTGACCTGACCAAACTTGTTCCTGTGAGGAATAATTGATTTACAATTAGCATACGGTTTATCCAGCCATTTTCCTTACTTTTCAATGGAACCTTTCATTTTATAATAAAGTAGTAATCCATGACTGTGTGTTAGTTTATCAGGATTTACCCACAGCTTGCAGCTTGTATGGTTTGATCACAAAGGCAAAGTTCGACTGATTAAACAAAATCAACAGTGGGTAAATCCTGATACACCCACAAACTGGAGAAAATTTTTTCTTTTATACAATAAAATTATTTAAGAAAGAGTAGTATGATTGTATAAGACCACTTCTGTCTTCAAACGTGTTGTGTTGCTATACTGTTATATTGCGTATGCTTATGAGACTTACATTCCCATGCTTGCATCAGTGCAGGAGAAGCGATGGAGAAAACGGAATCTCTGTTGCTGTGTTTTTTATTGAGCTACTGAAAAATAGACATTTAAAGTGACAGCACAAAAGTAGGAGGAAATCGGGTATGTTTCTGTTTTAGTTTCACATAACATACCTGATTTTTGTTATATTTTGTTGTGTCCTCCAATGTATGCCAATAGAAGTCTGGCCTGTCAGTGATACTTCAGTGGACAGACTTTTTTCTGTTGATATATCCTCAATTTATAACGGGCATGTTGGTTGAGCTGTCCAATCAGCGTGCACATTTTTGAATAGCAATGAGCCATTATGAGCCATTATTGTATAATATTGATAATATTCTCCCTCTGTGTTTAGTTACTGCTTTCCTGAAGAAAGAGGCTGGAAATTTAACTCCTTGTCTAATCAGGAAAGTTTTAAAATGAAACACACACACACACACACACACACACACACACACACACACACACACACACACACTCACACACTCACACACACACACACACACACACACACACACACACACACACGGTGCTGTGCTTTCTGCACTCCTACTACTAACACTAATCAGCTTCGATTTATGTACCTTGGGCTAAGGGGAAAATCCATTTACAATGTCTGCCATCCTTGGCTGAATTTTGGTTCATTCCAAAAATTAGCCAGAATGCATTTGGCCACACAGCCTGCTCTGTTCCTTCATGCAATGTTCTTTTGTTTTGAAATTTTGTAACATATTTATTTTATTCATTTGTTTATGAGTAACTCCTTTCCTTTATTTGATTCTTTATGATGCAATCTGACTAGACAGCAGTGCCTGTTTCATGAGCACCACATGAGCATCATCTCGTTAAGCGACTTGCTAGTATCACTAAAATGCAAAACTTCAGGATGAAGTTAGCATATTACAGCCTTCGCTTTTCATTCTGAGCCACCACACCAATAGTTAGATTTCTTTAGTGTCTGAATTTTGTGTATTGTAGTTATGTTTGTGCTGCATTTCACATTTCTACACCCAACAGTCATCATACTCATACTAAATAATAAATGTGTTTAATATCTCTGCAGTTTCTGTTATGTGCTTGTTGTACTGTCTCACATCATAGATTTTTTTTTAAGTATTTGCCTGGGTCATTACTGAATGTGGAAATGTATGATCATAGAATAACTGGATTATAATATATGAAGAAAATAATAAATATGTATCAGTGACATAAATGAAATGGTACATAATTATATCTGGTGTGAAAAACACATAAGCATTTCTACAACTGGTTTATAACCCAGCCACCACCCTAACCTCTGGAATAAACTCCCCCTGCATGTTAGTCAGTCTGAATCACTGACTTCCTTTAAACATAATCTAGTTGACTGGATGGGATTTCACAAAGGTACCTTGGGATTGACTTGTATGGCTGTCCTGGAGAATGTAGGTAGAACCTGTGTGAGGGTATTGGCAAAGCAAACATGATCGTAAGACTCAGTATCCTTGGAATATCAATGAGACTTGTGAATTTTTTACTGACACAGCACACTGACACTCAGACAAATGAACAGATGAGGACTTCCTTTTTCCATAAATGCTGTTTTTTGTGGTTCCTCCAGATTATGCTACTCGCTCCATTTTCTTTGCTTGTCTCTTATTGCATATTTGCCTAGTCTTACATGCCGGCTAGACCATTCTGGATGGGAATGCTAGCCATTACCCAGATAAACGGTGACTTCTAAAGGTTTTAATGGTCACTTGGTTGGACATAATGGTTTGTAAAGTGGTCTCATAAAGCTTCAGCACAATTTTTCCTTTCTTTTTTGTGAAAGATCAAGGTGTCAGACATACGTACTTCATTCTAACTTTGGTGGTTTTCAGTATTTTCCTAATTCTTTGAAGTAGTGAACATTCTTGTATCGTATCACTGGGCAGAGTCATAGCTGCCTTGTCTGATAACAGGGGCAGGTCCATGATCAGGCATCCCCCCAACTCTAAACTGAGGAGCAAAAAAAAAAAGATAGTCTTGTCTTCAAATTGAGGACCAAAAAAAAAAGCTTAAAGTGCTATGTAGCCCAAAACACCTTGCAAACAATCCCTTCATTCTGCCCATCCCCCAATCAGTTAAAGACTAAATTGACTTAAAAACTCCTGTGAATCCTATGAAACAAAATGGTAGCCCCATGCACACAGATGCACATTTGTAGGTCATGTGTCATGTAATGTAGCATTGCACTGTAATGCTAGTATATCTCCTCAGTACTACATTGAATAACTAAAAATGGATGTAGTACTGGACTTCAGCACTACAGTCATACACACGACATGTGTGCAAGCACATGTGTTACATGACTTGTGGTCACTGTGCTTGACTACCACCAGCATGTCTTAAAAGCGTGATGCACTACAGCAAGAGGTTTGGGAAAAGAGGCACTAGGTAGCCATATTAGCATAACCACCATGCTCATTAGCAGTTTTCAGTGTGATTTAAAGCACTGCTACCATTTTGCACAATGCCAACCAATACCATACAACTGTGGAATATAGGAGTTTCAAAAGAAATTATGTACAGTTGTAGATTTATAGAATTAAGGAAGGATTTATGGACTTTGAGAAGGAGTTCTGCATGGTAAATAATCTCAACAAGAAAAACTTTGTGGTAGATGTCAGTGAGGCAGATGTTGTGATGTGCACATAACTGAGAACCCAGGACACTGGCATGACACTGAACTGTTTGTAGTTTTGTGGGACAGCAGTGTAAAACTTGTAAATAACATGCCACGCCCACAGACCATTTGGGTTTGCAGGGCAGCATGTTGTTCCATGCCTGTAGTATGTAATTAAATACAGCTAATGATAAGCAATTGTATAAAGGTGAGAGGTCTTGTGGCCATGGGTACATTAAGAAAATGGGGGGTGGCCATGCATAACACCAGGTATGGCTCATGAATAGATGCACAAAGGGGGTAGCTATATCGATAAGTTACAGCATACCATACACACCCACCAACTGTTATATTTGTAGCATGGCCACCCAAAGGAGGTAGTGGCTGTAAAATTTCACTGTCCAGGAAAATGAGATGTTAATGCAGACTCTCAGCAAACATGGTACAGGCTCATGGGTAATGTGTCGGCAGGTATGCAATATTGTGCTCAGATTTGGAAGGGATTAGTGCAGAATGTGAATTCTGTGAGTGACCATAATAGCTGCTTTTAACAGGTTTGATATATGGTTAATAATATAATACTCCATGCAAAGTAAAAGATATTCGAGACTGCAACAGACAAGTTCATCAGAGGAGGTGGACCACCAACCCTAAAACAGTTCACTAAAACAGGAGTTTTGGTATCAATGTTTGGGCAGGTGGACCAGGTTAGTAATACCCATTAAAATATAGTATAGCAAACTTCATTGCATTTGAAAGGAAGAATTAGCAAAGTCTCACCTCCATATCTGCCTTCCAGACACATGCAGTCTGCAACTGCAATTACCTGCACGCCATGTATACAAACTATGTTGTGGCTGTATTTTATTGTATGGTGCTATGCATGTCAAAGGGGGTTATAACGGTATGTGCATGGGGAAAGACAATATTGCCATGTGTATGTCCCTGCTTTCATAGGTTCCAGCACAAGATGATGTAAGGTTTACATCAGCAGAGCACCTTTGACAGATGACAATAGCAGCATACAAGTGGCACAGTCTAATGGCACACTAGCAATTTCTGATCCACTACAGGACAGGTACAGCCTGAGAACACAGCCTCACTAGGCCATGATGGCCACCTTGTACCTAAGAGTCCCTCATGAGTCCTGTCCTCAATGTACACAGCAACTGAAATGCGCACCAAATCTGAGGTGCATATATCCATCATATGTCGGTACTTCCATAAGACATATTGTAAGTATCCTTCAGTTTGCCTCCGGAGACCTTGTCTTCCATTCTTATGGGAGGGTTGGGTTGCAGGGAAGATAGATTGTATCAAGTCAGACTACACATACTGTTGGAGAGATGTCAACACGGTCACCAGGAGGCACATGCAGTGCCACATCCAGATGAGGTTGTGGTCCATGTTATGAACAATAGCAGTCCTCTGGTATAATTCCTGGAATGCTGCATCTGGCTGCATTCACACATTCTTGTAGTTCTATGCCATTCCTCTTGCCTGTGGACAAACATCCTTCCACTCCCACTCTTTGTCGATGACCACGGTGTGAGTAGCAGTGCTCATCAGGATCAGCACACATTGTGAACCATCAGGCTGAATGTCCACAGGCCTACCATTCTACCCCTTCCTTGCCATTGAAATTTTCAAGCCCCAGCATCAGCATCACAATCCAACATAGTAGGTAGTGCCAGAGACCATGTCTTGATGTCCTCACCTCACCACTGAAGAATGTGGTCCTTGTTTTCTTACAACATCTCAGAATATGTTGTTAGCATGTTCTCCTCCTATGAACCTACCCATCCTGTAGTGATAAATTCACCTGTCACATTGCCCCACCCTACAGCCTCTCAGAATATGTTGTTAGCATGTTCCCCTCTTATGAACCTACCCATTCTGTAGTGATACATTCACCTGTCACATTGCCCCACCCTACAACCTCTCATAATATGTTGTTAGAATGTTCTCTTCCTATGAACCTACCCATCCTGTAGTTATACATTTGCCTGTCACTGTGCCCCACCCCAACTCTTCTAGTACCGATGATGTGCACATATGGTGACACATGATGAATAGCATATCCATCTCATATTCTTTCATTCAGAGTCTGGGTGAGATAATGCATGCATGCATCATTTTATTCTGTGTTGTATGTGTAATGGCCAGAGATACATTGCATTTTTCCCATGTTTCATACCTGATTGTCTACTCTGGCCTCCATTTCTGGTGCAACTGGTATGGAAGTTTCCAGGATGTCCTCCTACCACACAAGTTGTTTGCACAATGCCATTATATGTAGCGTGGCACACACTACAATGCTGATGTACATTTGTAGACTGAGTACAGTTTCTCATCTGATCTGATCTGGTATATCTTACCAAATTTGCTGGGGACTCTCGTCTCCGGGCCCCCCAACCACTGCAACTTATGTGCGTTTTGTATTTTGTCTGTCTCATGTCTAAAGAACCAACACAGCAAGGTACCATAGCTTGTATACTTAAACTAGGTATACAACTGTAAACTAGGATTATTCAAATTCAAAATCAAAAGATTATTTTAGTTATAGTAACAATATTTTCACAAGTACAAACATTTTAATTATTTCCTTTAACTATTGGGTAATGCTCTAAAGCCTAGTTAAGCCCTGTTGGTGGTTGGTGGACATCCTAATGTTAAATTAACATAGCCAGTTTTTTTCAAATACCCAATAATTCTGGCTGCAGGGGAGCCCTTTAATCCTCATTGACCATTGGGGGCCACAAAGCTGCTGTTGGTTGGGGAAAAATAAGGAAAAAAAATTTATTATGAAGCATTCATTGAGTAGGACAAATATCTATTCCCCTGTTTTACACATACTGGCATGTACTGCATTACAGGCAATTTCCTTCATGGTTTGGAGTTTATGAATGGGGGTCATCAACTATGGCACATCTTGCAATGTTACATGTGGCCGTCTTCCTCCTTGATGATACCTGAGTGTATAAATCTGCCTGTCCCACCTGTTTGAGCAACTACTACACAGACAGCTTTGTAGGAAATCTCATTACTGAAACGTGGTTTAAGTTGAATATGTGCTAGATGTGCTCAAATGGTGCTGAGAGATGTTATACATAATGCCACAGCCATCACAAACCACTTATACATAATGCCTCAGCCATCACAAACCACTTATACATAATGCCCAAGCCAACACAAACCACTTATACAAAATTCTCCAGCCTCACAAACCACTTATACACCATGCCCCAGCCATCATAAACCACATGGTTATAAAATGGGTAGAAGTCCTTCATGCTGATGTTCTACGGTTCTTCTGGACCACTTGCAACCTTAAGGACAAAGTGTATGCAATCTATGGCTCCCAAGACTTCAGGGAAAGGGAAGTGTTGCAAAGCTCTTCTTTTACATGAGACTTTAACCTGAGGCCCCATCTGCCCGAGCTGGTGATAATTCAGTTGGATGTGAAAGATCTTATGGCATTTTTTGAAAATAGAAGTACAAATTCCACAGTGTACTGGCCAAATTTCTTTTAGTCTATAAAATACCATCTGAGGTGTCTCCTGAAAACAAGCCTCCAACCTAATGACTAGAATGAATAAATGAATGAGTGAATGGATGAATAAAGCATATGCCTGGCTGTGGTTTTCTCTCTTGCAGTCTTCTGGAACCACATATGCCTCTCTATCTGCTGCAGCATAATGTTGAGGACCTAGTTCAAGATCTGTGTAAATGACACCTGCGATGTCGGTAACATGTTGCTAGTATTTATTGTAAAAATAAAATAAATAAACATGTCACTAGTAGATCACTGTAACTGAGATGGTTAAAACTATACAAACCAAACCAAACCAAACCTATACATACTTTAGTATGCATAAAAATGAGAACACCATTGCATGTGGGTGACACATTATGATGAGTTCAGTTATAGTCTCACAGTTCATATGGTGTGAAGGTATGCTAATCACTTAGCTGGTGGTATGTCATCTGATAGCCCCTCCTTTGGTGTGAATGGCCAGTAAGAAGTATGCTAATCACTTAGATGGTGTTATGTCATTTGATAGCTCCTCATTTGGTATGAATGGCCAGTAAGAGGTATGCTCATCACTTAGTTTGTGGTATGTCATTTGATACCCCTCTCACACTATTCATCTATCTCTTTGATGGATGCCCTTGTTGCCACTTGCCTTCTTCCTCTCTGACACAAATCTTTTTCACAAGGTTGTCCTCTACTTTTCTACACATGCCTGAACCACTGTAATCTGTTCTCTTTGACCTTCTCTGCAATTGGAGGCACTTTGGTTTCTGCTCCTATGTCCTCATTTCTTCGTCTGTCCCACGGTGTGCATCTTAACACTCATCTCAAGTACTTCATCTTCATCACCTCAAGCTTCCTTAGCTGCTCTGCCTTTAGTGGCCAGGTTTCCATATCATACAGTAGTATAGGTCGCACCACTGTTTTGTACGGGTCTATATCACATTGTCGAATTAGGAAAATAGTGAACGGCTATAATATCGAAAACACCATTCATCAAAATGTGTTTTGTGTGGTCGTGGCACAGTGGGGATTGGGATATTTGCCCTTTCCTCACTGTAGTGGACTCTGGCTAACAAAGTTTGCAGATGACTGCAAACTGGGAGCCATTATTAATCTCCAAATTATGTGGATACTCTACAAAAGGGCCTTACAGAAACAGATGCTTGGTGCCAGAGCCATGGGATCAAGCTCAATGGCAAGAAATGTATAGTTATCCCCTTTGGGAAAAAACATGTACCCATGAATTACCACATAGGTGGCAGTACACTAAACACCAAAACTGTGATAAGATACGGAGGGACACAGGTGGACAGTGGTCTCACCTTCGATAACCACATCGCCACAACAGTCAGGAGAGTCTTCTATGTGGCACACCTCATCACTAAGGGCTTTTCATCCAGAAAAAAGGAGGTCATTGTCCCACTGTACTCATCCCTCATTAGACCCATTATAGAATACAACGGCCCATTTGGTATGTACCTCTCAAGACACCTGCAACAACTGGAAAGGCCGCAAAAATACCTCGCTAAAAGAATCACAGGCCTAAAGCAGATGCCCTATGCTGACTGACTTAAAATATTCCAGCTATACTCTTTCACATATCGTCTACTCAGAGGTGATCTCTGCTTAACATACATAGCCATGTCAAACCCAGAGCTGTTGGACATGCTACACTTAAAGATATCCCAATCCCTCGGAGCCACACGCTCCAGGGATCTAAACCTTGTCATCACAATAAACAAAACATGCTGGAGGGATAGGTTCCTGACCCAGACTCTGGAATAGACTGCCCATACATGTCAAGCAGAGCACCTTTTTGGCCCTCTTCAAAGGGAACCTTGATGATTGGATGGGAGAAAGGAAATTCATCCTGGGGATCACGTCAGTCACCTTGCTAGACAGGGGTCCAGGGAAGTAAATAGTGTGGGAAGAAATAGCTAGGGAATTGTTATGGCTAGGCTTGTATAGGCCCTAGGGCCAATAGCCTAGTGCCAACCTATGAACCTATGTAGTGCGATCTCAGAGTTGGTATATCTAATTAGCGGGGTGTGTGGGGGGCTGCGACTTCGATGAACAGCATTTTCGATATTGTAGCCGTTCACTATTTTCTCGATTTGACAACGTTATATAGACCCATTTTGTACACCTTACTTTTCAGCTTCTTTGGCATTCGTATTTCATACACTACCCTTAACACTCTTTGCCAGTTGGATGCAGCCCCTCTGGTTCTAGCTTTAAACTTCTTATTCAAACTTCCCTTCTCCTCAGCTATCCCTCTCAGATATTTAAAGCTGTTAACCTGCTCCACTGTTTTCCCTTCTATTTCATTTCTCAGGTTCTCATGATTTCTCCCATTTGCTGCAATTACAACTGTTTTATCTGTAGTCGATTTCATCCTATGTGCATTCAGTTTTATATTCTATCTGCCTACTATTTACTGATGTTCTTGCTCAGAGTCTGCCACATCGTCTGCATACAGTAACATTGTTGATCTGTGCCCTCCAATTTGTTAATGGAGTTTATCACCAGTATGATCAGTAGGAAGCACAGAGCTGATCCCTGATGCACACTCACTCCCACTGGAAACCCCTCTGTGAGACTGAATACTGTCCATAAAACTTTGATCCTTGTACATAGCCTTCACTGATTCTACCAATATTTCTGGGACTTCAAACCACCTCAGAAATGGCTATATCAGAATTTCTTCCTTTCTGTGTATATATTGTAAATATGTTAAATTATTTTCTTAACAAAATGAGTATCAGCTTTCTTGGGAACTTGTAATATGCTTACTCCAAGTCTAGGCATGCTCATTTGGACTCTTTCCTTATCTCTAGCTTCATTCTCAGCTGTCTGGCTCACTACAAACATTGGCTTGATTGTGCTGCATCCTGATCTGAATCCAAACTGCTCATTTCCCAGCTTACGTTTTAATACTCTGCATATTCATTTATCAATCACCCTCTCCAGAACTGCATGAGATACTCTGCATATTCATTTATCAATCACCCTCTCCAGAACTGCATGAGATACTCTGCATATTCATTTATCAATCACCCTCTCCAGAACTGCATGAGATACTCTGCATATTCATTTATCAGTCACCCTCTCCAGAACTGCATGAGATACTCTGCATATTCATTTATCAATCACCCTCTCCAGAACTGCATGAGATACTCTGCATATTCATTTATCAATCACCCTCTCCAGAACTGCATGAGATACTCTGCATGTTTATTTACAAATCACCCTCTCCAGAACTGCATGAGATACTCTGCATATTCATTTATCAATCACCCTCTCCAGAACTGCATGAGATACTCTGCATATTCATTTATCAATCACCCTCTCCAGAACTGCATGAGATACTCTGCATATTCATTTATCAATCACCCTCTCCAGAACTGCATGAGATACTCTGCATATTCATTTATCAGTCACCCTCTCCAGAACTGCATGAGATACTCTGCATATTCATTTATCAATCACCCTCTCCAGAACTGCATGAGGTACTCTGCATATTCATTTATCAGTCACCCTCTCCAGAACTGCATGAGGTGTGCCATCATTTTGATATGTCTGTACTGCCCACAGTTGTGGAGCTCCTCTTTGTTCTTGTTTACTGGCACTAGAATGCTTATTCTGTAATCATCTGGGGTACACCATTCGCTCCAAACTGCTATGAGCACCCTCAGGAGCCATTTCTCCCCTGTCTCACACATCATTATTTCATTTGCTGCAACCTCATCTAAGCCTGCTGCTTTCCCTGACTTCATTTTCCTTAGTCCTGTTCTTACTTCTTCTAGGGTGGGGTCCTTCTCCTCTTTCATTCTGTCTGGGGCAGTACAGCTTATGTGAGGTTTTCTTCATTCAGAAGCTGCTGGAAATACTCCTTCCATCTGCCTTTGAAGTACTGTGCACTGATGAGCAGGTTGTTGGTGGCATCCCATATGTAAGGTGTCTATCTTCTTTATCTTTCTGTCTTTGCCTCGTGACTTGATAGGGTTTTTGTGCCACCTACCATGTTGCTTTCCAGAAGCTGGTAGAGTGCCTCTGATGCCCTGTTCTTTGCTATTGCAACTTCTTTCTTAGCTTCTTTTTAGCCAACCTGGTCCATCTTTTCTATCTCCCTCTTTTTGCTGCACTCCTGCCTTCTTTTGATGACTTCCTGGACTTCTGCATTCCACCACCAGCTTTTATTTGCTTTATTTCCATATCTGGCTCGGCAATAACCTGTTCTAAAGTCCTCTTACATTCTTTTTTGAACTGTTGTTATTCTTCTTCAACTCCACCTACTTCCTCTTGTTCCTGAGATGCTACAGCCTTGAGTAATTCCTTGAACTCCTGTACTTTCTATCAATCAATTTCCTAGTCTTCAGCCTAGTCTTTGTTGACCTTAGAACCTTCTTTTAACACTGCTTGTAGCTGATTGTAGGAATCAGTGGTTTATGCTGTGAACTAACTGTTTCACTGGGGATGACTTTGCAATTGCTGATTGTACCCCAGTACCCTTTCCTCACTAGGAGGACGTCTACCTGAGTTGCATGTTGACCATTCTTGTATGTGATTTCCTGACTGTCTCTCTTGCTGAACCATGTATTGGTCACCATCAGGTCAAATACCAAACAAATGTTTAGAATAGCTTCTCCTTCTTTATTCCTGTTACCACACCCATGTGGACCCAAGCAGTCCTCATATCGTGTTTTGTCTGTGCTGATATCTGCATTCAGGTCACCTATTATCAACACTAATTCCTGTTGTCCTACTGTATCTAGCAGGTCCTGCAGCTGCTGTCTGAATAAACTTTTCTTCACTATCACAACCCTGCTGTGGGGCATAGGCTGAGATTATGAATACTGCCCTATTGTTACACTGGAGTCTGATTGCCATGAGTCTGTCAATAATTCTGATGACATCCCTCATTGTCTTCCAAAACCTGTACCTCAAAACATTTCCCACACTATTAATAGCCTGTCTTCCTCCTGAGTAGTGGACTCTGGATCCAAAGCCAAGGGATCTGCTGCACTGCCCTTCCATTTTGCCTCCCGGATATACAGGATGTAACAGAAATGATTTAAAATAAATAAACTCTGCTCCTCTCATTGACTTACAGTACCCATTTCATGCACCTTTGTTTCACAAGTATATCCTATGAGCCACAGATAATGTTTGCATTAAAGAACCATGTTTGTACCTGATAAGGAAAGTAACAGCCTAGCATTAGTAAGGTACTATGGTATATTGCAACCCAGAAGTGAACTCTTACTGCTGGCCAGGCTGCTTAACTGCCACTTCAATGCCAATAAAAAAATAAATACATGTATAAGTAACAAAAACCTCCCACTACAGCCAAACATTTCAATTCTCATCTAATACACACCCCTTTGTAGAGACACTTGTGGTTAGTAAACAGCCTAATCTAAAACTGGTCCTCTGATATATATATATATATATATATATATATATATATATATATATATATATATATATATATATATATATATATATATATTTTGACAGGATTGCAAAAAGTGCCCATTACCATGTGATGTGCTCCCTGCCATGTCTCCCGCCATTCTGGAATGCACTCATGTTTGCCATCTAGTGTGCTATAGTCTGCTGTAGTCATGAAACTGTGATAATGATTCCATCATTTTTATGAAACGTTCAAATAATGACCACGACTTCGTTCATTGTTTATTAACATTTAACAGAGTCAGTTTATCATCTTTATCTCTTAGGATTTTTGAATTGGTTTAACAACTGTGTGATCTCAAAGTTAAGTATAGATTGGAAGTTTGGAAGGCAGTAGGGAACACTCTAGGCTTTGCCACCATGTGGGGGGGGGGGGCATTTTCACCAATCTCCATTCTTTTTTCAGTGTTGTATCAACAAAGATCAACCATATCATGCAAAACTCTATTGACTGTGTTTCTGTCATTGTGCAGTTTTATCTGAAATGATAATTTTGCACAGTGAATCTGGTCACCTTTTAAGACTGGATTGCACAACAACTCTTAATATTTTATGACCTAGACTCTCTGCCAACCAGATGAGTATTCTCAACATCTGTTCCCAGACAATTAATAATTGTCATAGCTACATCTCATAATTAAATATGGTAAGGATTTTCTCATAACTTTAATAAAATTCAGTATTTTTGGATGAATTTGCAAATAGTTACCTGTGGAATCATACCTTATAAACTAATATTACTAATGTCTTGTACATTTCCATCCTGCAAAGGGG
>NC_056732.1:1635421756-1635459256 GCF_019279795.1 Protopterus annectens
CTCACTAGAAGCCTATCAAAAGATCAGAGACATCCCAAACATAAACCATTGTACACACTGTTGTGCAGATAGAAACCTTTACGCATAATTAACACATACACCAGTGTCACAGCAAATAAGCCTCTAAGGCAAAACGCCTGTGTTCCTCACTAGGCTGCAGCAGCGGCCGTAGGTCAGCTGGTGCTCTAGTTAAAAGGGCTCCACAGCACCCCCCACACCACCCAGGTGCCCTCATCCTGGTCAACCTACACCAAATAAGTACTGGAAAAGTGCCCCTGCTACAGCGGCACCCTAGGCAGCCGCCTAGTTGGCCTATGCCTAAGGCAGGCTATGCCAGTCTGGTAAAGGAGAAGGTCATGGTCAGCTGCCTGTCAGGTGCCAGGATCTATCATATCACGGATGCATTCAAGTCACTCAACAACAAGTACCATTATGACTCTGTCATAGTCTGTTGGGGTGAATAACTTGAGATGTACCTCTCTGGACTACATGAAGCAAGAAATGACTGAACTCTCAGATTATCTATCCCAGGCAGCTATGAGCCTAGCTCTAAGCAGCATTCTGCCTTCACCCAGGATGATGCCACAATATAAACAAAAAAAAAAAATGATCGATTTCAACAATTGACTTAGCTTCTAGTGTCAGTCCAGGTGAATCCAGTATCTGTCAGCCTGGGAAGGCATGGCTGATAGGCCACACTGCTTTGCCAGAGATGGTCTGCACCTGTCTCACTAGGCTTTCGGATACTGGCACAAAGGTGCTGGCCTCCCCATAGTGCCCTTTTTAGGAGATGTCAAAACAACAAAATTTCTGACTTAACAAAATCCTCTAGAGACAAACTCAAGGTTCTGCTGCTTAATGCTAGGAGTCTTAACATGAAACTGCACTCCCTGGAAGCACTCCCCACCTTGGAAGATGATGATATCTGTGCAGTCACTGACACACAGTTCAAGGTCATACAGAGCACCATGGCTGTGCAAGGCTACAATGCCTTCCACACATTCAGACCTCAAAACAAGCATGTAAGAACCAAAGGTGGATGTGTATCTGTTTTCATTAAAGCCACATGCAACTCCAGATTAGTCAAACAGTAAGACTCTCTCAAACTTCTCCATGTCCAATTAACTATAGGCAAAATACCCTACCACATCATTGCTAGCTATAGGTCTCCACCATGAACCAAGAAATGCACTCTGCCTACCTGGACATACTGGAGACACTTGCCGTACAGCCAAGCAACTAAGTCATGGGAGATTTTAACTATCCTTCCTTCAACTGGGTTAACATACACAAGCACAAACATGCTCACCCAGAGGGTTCCTGGACTTTGTCAATACACATACTCTGGAACAAAACATCTGCATCTCCACAAGGGGCTCAAATGTCCAACATGGTGGGGGGGGTCACTGCACTTCCCACTTTGTGATGCCCTGCCTATTTAGGTCAGACCATAAATCAGTCTCATTCAAAGTAGCTATTGGACTTCAGACCCATATAGGAGCAAAAAAAAACTAAAAAAAAATTTCCAATGCAAACGACATACTACTAAGCGGTGGTACAAAAAGTTCTTTATCACCACAATCACAGACAACAATGACTGCTATGCAGAGGTGTACACAAATGCCCTATATAATCACTTAAACAGCTGTACCGACTCTCCCTACTTGACTGGTTCAAAACCAGGTCCTCCCAAAAAAAAAACATGGTGATCCTCAAATATAAACAGGTTATTTAACAAGAAAAAGAAACTGATGTCTAAGAACAAGAGGGAAGTGATTTAGCAGAGGAAGAATTCCCTCCATAACTTGAAAAAGCAAATCAAAAATCTCGTAAAGTCCTCTATACCTAATTATAAAACTAAAATAGTATCCCTAGTTAAGGATGATCATAAGGCATTCTTTAACTACATACAAAATTTAAAAGTGAATGGCCAAACTGATATTGGGTGGTACCACTCATACAATACCAGAGGAATTTACCAACCTGCTAGCTGATAGATTTGGTGCAAACTTCACCCCCCTGTCCCCACCAGCCATGCCTCAAAGCATACCTGAAACCAGTCCTCTGCCTGGTAACTCTAGAGATCAGTTCATATCTGTGCTCTCCAAGGGCAAAAAGATGGCCTCAATGGGACCAGATAACTTTCCAGGTTAGTTACTAAGCAACCTAAAACAGGACTTAGCTGACCCACTTGGTAAACTCTTTAACCATATCCTGAGAACTGGCTTTGCTCCATCAGAGTGGAGAACAGTGACAGTAATCCCCTTGCACAAAGGAGGGCCATCAGCCGACCCAGGAAACTATCAGCCCATAAGTCTAACCAGTGTTTTTTGCAAGGTCATGGAAAAAATCATCATGGACCTTGTTAACAAGGACACAGGCAACCTTAAAACTCTAGACATAACCCAGTTCAACTTTACTAAGGGTAGATCATGCTTGCTAAACCTAGTAGACTTCTTCAAGAAAGTCACCAAAGCCCTGGATAAAGGTAAGACAGTGCATACCACCTATCTTGACTTAGATAAGACTTCTGATACAATTGCCCACTCAGATATCATTGAGAAGCTCTCCCATCTGGGGATTAACCCTTACAACACTAGATGTGCAGCTAATTGGCCGACTGACAAAATACATACTGTCAAAGTTGGTGACTCCATCTCTACCAATAGACCAATCACCAATGGCGTACCACAAGGATCTGTGCTGGGCCCTTTACTGTTTGGAATCTATTTCTCAGAAGTCCAGGCTAAAGTAGACAGCCTTTAGCTTATGAAGTTTGCAGATCATTTGAAATTGGGTACAATAATCGAGTCCTCCAGTAATGTTAACATATTACAGGAGGGGATAAATCAGACAACAGATTGGTGCCAAAGCCACGGACTAAAACTAAACACAAAAAGTGTATAATTGTCCCCTTTGGCAAAGTGGAATTCCCAGCTAATTACAATAATGGCAGCAACCCACCCCCTAAATTCAAGGCTGGGGTGGGAAATTTGGGAACACAGGTTGATAGCAATCTGAACTTCAACCACCAAGTTTCCACAGTGGTAAGGAAAGCTTTCTACGTTGTGCATCTCATAAGTAAGGGCACCACATCCAGGTCTAAGGATGTTAAAACTCCACTGTACTTGACCCTCATCAGACCATTAATAGATTACAGTGATCCCTTTTGCATGTACTACACCAGACACCTGTAGCAGCTGGAGAGACTCCAGGGGTTTCTTACCGAGAAAATACAGGGCCTTCAAACCATGACATACGTGGATAGGCTGAAAGCCCTGTCACTGTACTCTGTCTTATAGGCTGCTGAGAGGTGACTTGTGTTTGACATACAGGGCAGTCTCCAACATTGCCTTAATGGAAATGCTGCACCTCCACAAGTCAAATAGCAAAAGAGTCACTCTCTCTAGGGAATCTTAACCTAGCCTGTAACATAAACAGAACATACTGGAGACACAGGTATACCTCCCAGAAATTTCCACTCCTCTGGAATAAACTTGCAATCCACATGAAGCAGAGCTCCTCTCTGACCCTATTCAAGCACAACATAGACAATGGATGGGTGACTGCAAATTCAACCCAGTATTGGTACCTATGTCCCTCATGGACAGGGGCAGTTGGTGTTGATCAGAGAGTTGATCTGTGAATTATGCCCATCTAATCAAGGACATGTGGGGCAACTTGGACTTAACATAGCTAGGCTTGTAAGGGCTCTAGGCCTGTTAGCCTCGTAACCTCCTATGAAGCTACAAAAGCAATTTATTTTATTACTAGTATGCTGCGGTGGTGGTGCTGCGGTAGCGTTGTCACCTCACAGTAAGATGCTGTCCGGTTCGATTCTCAGCTAGAGCGATTACTACCTGGAGACATGCGTGAATGGGCGTACCTTCGTTGAAGGTTGTGCATCAGGCCTGGCAAGGCAGTACATAAAAATCAACTGCCAATCATTAGCGGACGGGAGTTCCGCTGTGGCGACCCCTAACCAGGAAAAGCCAAAAGACACAAACAAACTAGTATGCTGATGCCTTCCTCATAATGTACTAGCTTCTGTAATGAGAATTTGTCTCATATGTTTGTCTGAGACATTGAGACATGCTCAAGTAAATACGTATGATTGATGTATTATAGCATATTTCATCCATGCCTTTGAGTGTTTGCATGTGTGTGTGTGTGTGTGTGTGTGTGTGTGTGTGTGTGTGTGTGTGTGTGTGTGTGTGTGTATGTGTGTGTGTGTGTGTGTGTGTGTGTGTGTGTGTGTGTGTGTGTGTGTGTGTGTGTGTGTGTGTGTGTGTGTGTGTGTGTGTGTGTGTGTGTGTGTGCGAAACATACATATAATATATAATAAGTAGTCTGAAAATGTAGTATCTTCTTCAAGACTCCGGTACTGTACTGCACTGTTTTTTGACTGTTTTTTCCAAAAGGAAACTTCATTTAACAGTGTCTGGTCCTTCTTGCTATATTTCTCTTAACATAAGATTCGTTATTATGTAGTTGCAAACAGGGGAATAATGAGCTACAATTCATTCATGCATATTAAGATGAATTCCAGATGGGTAATGAGTTTGAAATAATAAATTATTAACCCATTTACTAAGACTGACAAATTCAGCTGAAATAAGTATTTGAATATCAGTTATATGAATATTAACTTAATAGAAAGATAATTAATTATTCATATAACATTAATTTTCAAAAGCTCAGCATGCACTACACTTTGGTGAATCCTTTTCCTGTGTTTTATCATTTCTATTATCTGTTTGCACCAAAAATTACTGTCAGGTTTCGATCAAGCTTACACGTGTGTCTTTTTGTGTAATTTATTTGTGCAAGGGATGTAAGTAAACCTATAAACTGATGCTTTGTAGGTGGAGATGATAACATCATAGGTTTTTAGTAAAGACAAAGGAGAACTCATAGTGTCTTTGAATGATTTCATAACAGTCTGTACTATACAATGTGTGATTTCTTTAGCAAATATGTGAGTGGTGTCTGTGTGTGTGTGTGTGTGTGTGTGTGTGTGTGTGTGTGTGTGTGTGTGTGTGTGTGTGCTGTGCATGTCTACACATCTGCCTTCAATGTGTTTTTTTATGTGATGATTTTCAAACAAGTTCATGCAACAACAACAACACTTTCAGGTGGTGCAAATGCCTTACCCCGTGCACTGTCTACTTTATATTCTTTAGTGGAATTCTTTTAATATATGTATACTGTATGAGATAATGAAGATTTTGTTTACAGTTTTGCTTTAAAGATAGGGATTGCTAATTGATTTTCTAACAAAATCTAACCATGTAGTAAAAAAAGATGAAGACATTGTAATAATCAAAGGATAAAGTTGTAGCAATAGAAAGAAAAAAGTGACAATCATTTGTAATTTCTGCCACAATACCAACAGAAATGTTTGACTTCAACAATTGGCTTAGTTTCTGATGTTTTTCTCAGGAGGATCCAGTATCTGTCTGCCTGGGATGACATGGTTGACAGGCCCTGATGTTTTCCCAGAGATGGCCTCCACCTGTCACCCCTGGGGTTCTGGATCTTGGCCAAAGCTCTTGCCTCCCCAATTGTGCCTTTTATTAGGCTATGTCCCAAGACAAATCTTTCAACATAAAAGATCTTTCAAAAAGCAAATTGAAGGTCATGCTGCTCAATGCTAGGAGCCTTAATCTGCAAATGCACTCACTGGAGGCTCTCCTTACACTGGAAGATGGTGATGTCTTTGCAGTCATGGAAACTTGGTTCAGGACAGCAGAGAGCACCCCTGCCTTCCCAGGCTATACCTCATTCCACACTTTCCAACCTCAAAATGAGGTCAGAAAGACTAAGGATGGTGGAGTCTCTCTTCATTAAGGACAGGCACACCTCCAGACTGGTTTACCATCATGATGTACAGGAATTACTCCAGGTGCAACTGACAGTTGGCAAGACACCTATCCAAGTTATAGCCAGCTATAGACCCCCCCCACGTCTCAGGGCACCCACATCTCTTACCTGGACCAACTTGAATCCATCAAGGTACCCCCTAGCATGCTGATCTTTGGTGACTTCAACTACCACACCATAGACTGGGTAAATTATTCCTCCACTAATGCACTTGCCCAACGATTCCTTGACTTCATCAATTCTAACGCACTAGATCAGCTGGTCTCATCTCCCACAAGGGGAGATAATGTACTGGACTTGGTTCTCACCAAAATGGGCAACTGCTGCACCGCTCCCATAGTATGTTCTTCCCTGGTGAGATCAGATCATCGGTCTGTCTCATTTGAAGTTTCTGTCCTACCCAACTCCTCCCAACCCATAACCAGGCAAAAAAACTTCTCAAAATCTGACTACAAGCTCCAATGGGAGGGTATCAACAGCTTCACACCACCGCCCCCTCAGATGATGCTGACAACTATGCTGCACAATACATCAGTGCAGTATACAAGCACCTGTACAACTGCATATACTCAGCCATACCCAGCAGAACTAAAACCTGCTCCTCAAGGAAATGCAGACCTGTCTGGTGGACATCCTCTATCAACAGGCTTTATAACAAAAGGAAGAAACTGTTGTCCAGCGGTAAAAAGGAGCAAATTCCAAATCGGAAAAACTCACTCCTCAGCATCAACAAGCAAATTAGATCACTACTGAAAGCCACCAAAGCCAATTATGAGTTGAAACTAGCCTTCAAAACAAAGGGAAACCACAAGTCCTTCTTCAGTTACCTTAGGAACCTCCATGGTAAAGCCCAAGTTTGTTCCAAACTAGTACTTAATGGTACCACTTAGACTGATCCTGCTGATTTAGCCAACTTGCTAGCTGATAGGTTCAGCGCAAACGTCATCCTCTTATCACCCCTCCCAAAGGCCCAGTTGACATCCCTGATACTTGTTAAACACCTCACATCTCTGTAGATCAAGTGTTAAAGGCCCTATCCAAGGCAAAGAACACAGCTTCTATGGGACTTGATAGTATTCCAGGCTATATTCTGCACCATCTCCAGCAAGAACTAGCTTTGCTGTTGAGCACCCTATTCAACCACAGCCTAAATTATGGGCATCATTCCAGCAGAGTGGAGAAATGCCATTGTCATCCCCTTGAACAAAGGTGGTGCCACTGCTGACCTGGGAAACTATCACCCCATCAACTTGACAAGTCTGATCTGTAAAGTCATGGAGTGTATTATTATGGATCTCATAAACAAGAACATAGGCACTCGACCTCACCCAATTTGGATTCGTCAGAGGCAGATCTTGCCTATTGAACCTAGTTGGCTTCTTTGGGACTGTCACTAAGGCCCTGGATGAGGGAAAATCAGTACATACACCTTACCTTGACCTGGCCAAGGCCTTTGACATAATCCCCCACTCTGGCATCATCGAAAAGCTAACACAACTTGGTGTTAATTCCTGTCTAGTCAGATGGGGGCCAGCTGGCTCACAGGACCCACAGGGTCAAAATAGGCACCACCACCTTCGACAGCAGACCTGTCACTAGTAGTGCTCCTCAGGGATCTGTCCTTGGATGACTTCTGTTTGGCATATACTTCTCAGAGGTGCAAGCAAAGACAAAAGGGCCTGTGGCTGACCAAGTTTGCAGATGACTGTAAGTTGGGTGCCGTCACTGACTCCACATTTAATGTTAACATACTGCAAGAAGGTCTCACAGCTACAAATAAATGGTCCCAAGGTCATTTCCTTAAGTTAAATGCAAAAAAAGTAATATTGTACCATTTGGCAAAAGCACAGCCCCTACTAATTACCACATCAACGGCAACCCCTTATGTACACAAGCTGTTGTGAGAGACCTGGGTACTCAGGTTGACAACGGTCTCATATTCGACCATCATGTGGCAGCGGTGGTCAGAAAAGCCTTTTACTTGGTTATTCTCATAAGTAAAGGTATTGCATCTAGAAAAAACATTATTATTTATCTGTACTCCTCCCTGATTGGACGTATAATTGAGTATAATTCCCCATTTTGTATGTATCTCTCCAAACACCTGCACCAACTGGAAAGGCCACAGAAATACCTCACAAAGAAAATCCATGGCCTCCAACACCTATCCTATGTGGACAGGCTTTAATCACTATCACTCTACTCGGTGTCATACAGATTGCTCAGAGGTGATCTGTGTCTCACCTACATGGCAATATCGGATCCTGGCCTAGTAGAGATGCTCCATATCCATAAGTCTAACTCCTTACGCATTACCCACTCAACAGGCCTAAATCTAATATGCGACATCAACAAAACCTGCAGGAGAAACAGGTTTGTCTACCAGAGGCTGCCCAGTCTCTGGAATAGACTTCCCATGCACGTCAGAGTACCTCACTAATCCAAGCACAATCTTGATGAGTGGATGGGAAACCATAAATTTGTCCCAGGGGTTCCACCTTTGTCCCTCATTGACAGGGGCTGACTGAGTTTTTTTTTTTAGGGATAAACTCTTGGCTAGGCTTGTAAGGGCCCCAAGGCCATTAGCCTATTAACCTCCTTTGATCCTATACCTGAGTTTGTACAGATCTTTGTTTAATTCTTACAGAGAAGATCATTCATGTTAGAAAACTGTGAAAGAATACACCAATCAAAACATTTATGTAGTTGTTTTTGTGTAAGGGATTTCTTATTCAAATGGGTTAGTTGTAAATATGACCAAGGAGAGTATTGTATCACCTACAGTCAATGAATTTGCACAATGAATTCTCACAAAATCGCCAGTAAAGATTGAGAACCAAAACAGCAGCATTCTCTCTCTCTCTCTCTCTCTCTCTCTCTCAAAAGTTCTTTCATTCCTGTGACATCCCATTTCTTCATTCATCTCTGTTGTAACTCTGTTTACACTGAATCCTGGGGGAGGGATCACAAAGTCTGAGGCATTTCCAATCCAACCATAGTTCTGTAAGAAATTATTTTGTTTTGTATTTTATTTCTGCCTGTTCTGATGGACACCACAAAGCTTAAATTATGCACATAGTATTTTTTCATACATACTGTTTAAAACGTAGTAGAAAACCAAAAGTTTCATAGGTTTGATTATTAATCATTTGGCCATACTGGCCATCACTGATTATATGCAAACCTCATTAGATTGACAATGAACAAGTAGCTGTAACATGTCTGCCTTACAGAGATACGTAAAACAGTAAAATGTCTGCAGGGTCTGGTGATTTTGACCTCAACGGTTTCTGTAAGATTCAGTGAACTGGAAAGTTCTGCTGTAAAGGAGATGCAATATAACATGGCTTTCCTTTGCCATTTCTGTGTCTGAGACTGGAAGGGACCATGTGCTAAGAAAGCCCATACCCTCACTTCCTCACTTAAAATGGTGGCAAGATTTGTAGGTAAGGTATGGTGATGATGATTTATAAGTAAGGTAAATGCATACAAAAAGTGGCTTCATGGATGATTACATTCAAGAGAGATTCGATATATCCTTCTCTTAAAAATAAAACTTTTTCCAGTCACTAACAACTACAAACTTAAACCAACTCACTACCAACATCATCTATCTAAACATAAATCAAATAAACGTATCCCCAACTTTAACTGCCTTCATTTAGCTGGTGACATACACCCCAATCCAGGCCCAAATTTCTCTCCTACTAATCAGTCTTGCTCCAATAACAAAACTGCTCATAAAAACGTCAAATTCCTCACAATCAACGCACAAAGTTTAAAAAATAAATTAACACTCTTCCATGCCTGGCTCTCCCATAACTCCCCAGACATAGCAGCCATCTCTGAAACCTGGCTAAAACCATACATTAATGACTCTGAATTCCTACCTCCAGGATTTCATTCTCTCCAATCTGACCACACTAATAGAAGAGGAGGTGGAGTTGCCTTAATCTACTCTAACCTCCTATGACCCCATACCCCAATACCATCCCCTCTTTTAATAATGCAGAACTAGTTATTGGTATACTAAAAATAAACAACCACGAAAGCATCTGTATTATTTCCCTCTACATTCCTCCTGGTAACAATACCAATACTTTAGAAGACATCCTCTCATAGTCCTCTTCTAACATTAAACTAGAAACCTTTATTATGGGAGATGTAAACACTGACTGGGGAAAAAATCAGTAACCCTAATCACTCCATTACTATCAAACTATTCAACTTCACTCAACTTACAAACTCCATTACCAGACCTAACAAAACCAACCCCCCTGGCTCTATACTTGACTGGATACTTATATCCCATCCTAACAAAGTTATAACATATGGTGTCAATCCTGACCCTTTAGGAGACCACCTCCCTGCCTTCTCCATTCGAGCCACTCCCTCCTCCCCTCACTCTCACCACTTTATTCAAACTCGTAACCTAACTAACTTTAATCAAACCTCTTTCTCAAACTCCCTGAAGCTAACTAACTGGAACCCCCTAAAAACTTTGCCTCTAGACAAAGCTGCTGAGTATTTCAGCTCCACATTCTTAACCGTCCTTAACTCCCAAGCCCCAATAAGAAGAAAAAGAATCAAAACTAAAACCTCCCCTTGGCTCACCAATGACACTAAAAAGATTATGCTTCAAAGGGATAAAACCTGAAAAACCTACCTTAAACACAAACAGCCTGAAATGTTCCTTAAGTTTAAACAACTAATAAATCTTGCCAAAAAACTAGTCATTACAGATAAAAAATCTTACTACATCAAACTACAAGAAAACCACACAAGAAATCCAAAACAGTTCTGGAACTCCATTAACTCCCTCCTTAGACCAGGTACAAAAAACAACCCCTGTCCTGACACCAGCAAATCTGACACAGAAATTGCCTCACTATTCAATTCCTTCTTTACCTCCTCTATCGCCGAACTAACCATTTCACTAACAACAACCCTTCCCCCCCAAATCAATCTTTCACTCCCTTTTCAGCCCCACACTTTCAACCTCAAACCAGTACCCACCAACCTAATAAAGAAATTGCTCTATAATCTAAAGCCTTGCTCCAATGCCCCTGATAACATCCCAGCCTCCTTCCTAAAGATAGCTTCTGAAGCCATAGCATTTCCCATCAGCATCCGAATAAACAGGTCTTTACTTGAATCCTATGTACCCAAACTCTGGCGTTCTGCTTTCATTCTTCCACTTCACAAAGGAGGCAAAAATTGTAACATCTCCAATTTCCGTCCCATTGCTATCCTCTCCCCTATATCCAAAATCCTAGAAAAATGTATCCACCTATAGCTCATGCCTTTCCTTACTGAACACCAACTACTCTCTCCCACCCAGCACAGCTTCCACCCAGGACACAGTACTAACACCGCCCTTCTCTCCTTCCTTCATTCTGTGAACTCTGCACGTGACTCCGGTAACTTAGTGTCATCTGTTCTACTAGACCTATCCAAAGCCTTTGACACCATCTCCCACTCCCTCTTTCTAAACCACCTCTCTGACCTCAATCTGAGCCAAAAAGCTCTGCGCTGGTTCTCTAGCTACCTTTCAAACAGGTCCCAAGCTGTGAAATGGGGCCAAGCAACATCTACCTTCCTTTCTACCCCCACCGGTGTACCTCAAGGCTCCATTCTTGGCCCTTTACTATTCAATATCTTTATCAACAAGTTTCATAAAGCCATCCCCAACACCACAATTGTGCAACACGCCGATGATTCCACTCTGATCTGCCAAGCCCCTAATGTAACAGAGCTCCAAGCACTAACCCAAACAGCATTTTCAACCACTGAAAACTGGATGTTCCAAAACCACCTCTCCCTAAATGGCAACAAAACCAAGATCCTGCTCTTCTCCCCCTCCAAATCCTCATCTCTTGATAAAAACTCTTTCCAAATAACCAGCCTTAACAACTCCATGATTGAAATAGAAACCTCCACTAAACTTCTTGGTGTTACAATTGATGACCAGCTCAAATTCAATACTCATATTCAACTAAACATCAAAAAAACACACATAAAACTGGGCCTACTGTATAAAAACATCCACTTTCTGTCCCCTTCCACTAGACTAACCCTTGCCTCTACTTACCTCCTTCCATCTCTACTATGTGGCGCTCCTCTGCTCACTAACCTATCATCTACCCTTACCTCCAAGTTGGAACAATGCTACAATAAAATCTCCAAATTTGCCACTAAATCCAAATCCTCCTCTCATCACTACACCTCCCTTCACTCTCTAAACTGGCTTGAACTCCCAAATCATCTTAACTTTCTCCAACTCACCACAGCCCATAAACTAGTGTTCCATCCTACTAACTGTCCTGCACTTTCCGATATTCTTCAACCCTATACTCCCCTCAGATCCCTTAGATCTTCTCACAGTACAAAAACCAAAGCGCCCAGCAGGCCATCTTCTCTTATCCTTTACCCTTGCTAAAAAATGGAATGCCCTACCCACCTCCCTAAGAACCTGCAACAACCTAGCCAACTTCAAAACCCAGCTTTATTCTCACCTTTATCTAAATAGGATATGCAACTGTACCCTTCAACCTACACTAGTCCAATTATCCTCCCCTTTCTCTCCAGGCTAACCTCTACACCTTCCTAATCCTCCTCTAAGCTCACTTCCTCCTCTAAGCTCACTTTAATAGTAGCTACTAAAACATTTTTGCAATATATGCTTAAGCTACCCAGGCAAACCTCCTTACCTTCCTATCCGCTTCTAAAATACTAATTGCATAAGCTTCTAAACATTAAAGTTTTTAATGATTAATTTTTCTTCCTTGCTTTTTAATTGCTTTTTTCACATATGGCAGTCTTTTTCTCGCTGAACTTAACTGAAATTGTTAATACTTTTTGCTTATTGAGCAATCTGATATTGGTATTGTAGACTATTTTTGTAGCAGCCTGTTAACTGTAATGTTATCTGTGTCTGAACTATTTCTTGTAATTAAAATTGTTGTCTTATGCGGAGCTTTTCTCCCTGGGCCTCCACTGAAAATGGGCCCCCAAGCCCAGTGGACCTCCCCGGTAATCAAACTGAAATAAATAAATAAATAAATAAATAATACTCACATGGGTGGAGTTGAATGGTGCCACAGCCTGATTTTTAGGTCTCTGTACCAAATACGCATGCATTCTGAATAATACATTTACTGCAGCCTGCTGCTTTTTAATTGGTGGACATTCCAGTTTGATGTTTAAAGACAACATAAGGGTGGTTCTCCTTAATGCTAGAAGATAAACAAGAACATCTGCTGTTGTTAGTGAAACATTCTTCAGGTACTTATATTGCCTGTTTAACACCTTCCATTTGCAGCAGTGCTGTTCAGTGAACAGGAAAGTGTCCATCTTTTGTAAAAGTGTAAATGCAAGATGTTTCTGCTTACAGCACATTTCTTGAATCACATGAGACTTCAAAACCATTGATAATGACTACTGCATAACTGACAGTTACTAGACAAACACTATGTCTTCTAAAAAACATGTTAAATGTCTTACCAAACATGAAGTGCTATCAACTCAAAGGAACACATTAGTTTTTGGGTTATGATAATGACTGAGAGATCTGTACCTCCACTAGTAAAAATGCAGAATGCCCATGATCATGTAAGTCTTTTAAATTCAAACTGCTGAGAGGTACTTGTGAAAACCTTAATGAGGGAAGACTTTACTGGATATTGTCCTAACTAGTAATGTACTCTGTTTACTCAGTGCTAACTATGTTACCTTCTGTTGTAAACTCTGACCCTGACACAGTGTTACTGTCCACCACAACTCGGGTCAGAGTTGTGCATGAAACAGGGTTACTGTCCACCACAACCCAGGTCAAACTTGTGCATGACACAGTGTCACTGTCTGTTACAACCCAGGTCAGAGCTGTGCATGACACAGTGTTACTGTCCCCCACAACCCAGGTCAGACTTGTGCGTGACACGGTGTTACTGTCCTCCACAGCCAAGGTCAGAGTTATGCATTGCACAGTGTAACTATCCACCACAACCCAGGTCAGAGTTCTGCATTGCACAGTGTAACTATCTACCACAACCGAGGCTAGATTTGTGCGTGACACTGTGATGCTATCCACTACAACCCAAGTCAGACTTGTGCACACTAACTCCATCTTTGTGACTGTGACTAATATATCAGTAGTAGTGTTCCCATTAACTCTAAATACAGTGGGAGATTCAAAAACAAAGCTTGTTGTTATTCTAGAGTAAGGATTCAGTAACATTAAGACTCTGTTTTCAGAATATTGAATATGTCCTTCAACTTTAGACCCAATTTCTGTCAAATGGCAAAAAAAATCCAAAATTAATCTGTGCAACAAAGGCATCCTATGAATTTCCAACCTGTCACCATAACAGAAGATAATTGTACATTTTTTTGTAGGTTGTTGTATCTTTCGGCTTTTCCCAGTTAGGGGTTGCCACAGCGAAACTCCGGTCCACTAATGATTGGCAGTAGATTTTTACGTGCCGAATTGCTGGCCCTGACACACAACCTTCAACAAAGGTACGCCCATTCACGCATGTCTCCACACAGAAGACGCTCTAGCTGAGAATCGAACAGGACAACATCTTACTGTGAGGCGACAACACTACCGCAGCACTTTTGTAGGTACATAAGGAAAATCTTTGATGATTCCTAAGACTGCAGAGCCTTTGAACACAGAAGTGCAAGATAATTATCAACTTTATTGCAAGTAAATTCAGCAGAGACTGGGGGAGCAAAGTAAGGAGAGAAATATAATCAAAACACAGACTGTAGATGCTTTCTAATCTTTTGTGGAAGGTTATTCCAAAACCAACCCCTGTACACAAAGAAATCATTTTTTTTTCTTTCAGCATTTTGATGTAAACATGTGGTAGTTATTCTTCTTAACTTTCTGGTCCTGTTAAGTAAATCTGACACCTAATACTGTTGCTAAACAGTCATTATTGTAACTCTTGAACATCATAATCTGATCACCCTTTAATATCCTGTAACGAATCGAAAAAGAGTCTGAACTTATCTAAGCTTCCGCAGTACCTGGTATTTCTTAACCTAGATATGTTTCTGGTGAAGGTTTTTTTAGAATTCATTCAATCCTTCTGAGCTGCCCTGCATTGTATACATGTACTGATCTTCAGTACTCTGTAATTGGTCTAATGTAAACCTTTGTACAAAGGAAATACAACTTCTTTACTTCTGCAGGTGATGATTACTAGTGTATCACTAAAAAGACCATAACATTTTCTTACTGTATTGTGATTTGCAATCAAATTTGAATGCGCCATCTGTCATAGCTCCTAGATGTCTCGTTACCTAATGCTTTGGGAGGATCTGATTGACCACTCATACAGATAGTTCCTAGTTCCTTTCCTAAAGTGTAGTACAATGTTTTTATTTGCACTAAACCGAAGTTTAGCATAGACACTGAAATGATGACTCCAGAAGTCCCCTCTATGCTCTATCAGTGGATCATGGGAGAGAGCATCCAGAGACTGCGTCCTTTGAAATTTCAGTGTGGATAAGTTTTAGTGTGGTGGGTAGGGTTGGGGTTGAAAAGTGTAGACTCTCTAGAGATAGAATCAAGCAGTGGAATAGTGATGCATAAAGATAATGTTCCTTTTTCAACCTGGTAGTATAAAAAAGGTACAGACTTACCTTTTCTGTCTGATCCTTCCTCCTTTAGAACTAGATTACCAGATTTACTACTAGTAGAGTGGACATAACTAACATCTTTGTAAATTATGGAGCTGGTTCGTACTTAGTGGTGGTCTTTTGGTCAAGGAGTAGCAGATGTGCAGCCCACTAGCGTGGCGGTGAGTGTATTTAGGCAGAAGGATGGACTCGGCAAACAGTTCCTGGGAAAGACCAGCAGATGGATACTGACATGACACCTACCTCAACAGATTTTCTACAACAATACAACTGCAGAAAAAAAAAATGGTTATGCTGGGTTTACACAATGCAAGAGAGAGGGTTGTTGTGTTTCTTGTTCACAACTAAGAAAACACCCCTCCCCCTTTGTTCAGTAGATTAAATTACTAAACAGCTTTCTCCCCAGTGTCTCTGTCATCCCATATTTTTAAGTGTTTATTTAAGTGTGCACTGAACCAAGACAGCAAGTGTGTGTGTGTGTGTGTGTGTGTGTGTATGTGTGTGTGTGTGTGTGTGTGTGTGTGTGTGTGTGTGTGTGTGTGTGTGTGTGCTTGCCTTCATCTGTATGTGCCTATTTCTATGCACATGTTGATGGCTGGATGTCACATCACATTTTTGAAACCACAAAGTCTTTATTTAGGCAGAGTCTGATTTACACACTGTTTTGGACCACTGCGATAAAATGTGAATTAATTTCTAATTCCTTGTCACTATGCATTTAAAAACTGCAAGCTTATGGATGACAGTAAAACTCCCCTACAGTTTTTCTTGATTTAGTTTGATTAGTGTGATGCATGGTACAATACAGTTCAGCAAACTGATATATTTAAATATGGGAAGCATGCATACATAGTAGATGTGCCTTTTTTGTTAATTATGTAGGTTCATCTAGCAGATTTCCAGAAAGGCCATATAATTTATTTTGTGCTACGTATGACATTTCTGTGCATTTCATATTATTTCTACTACTCTGGCCTAGAATTTTAAAGTTTGAATTAATTGTAAGAGCTTGTCATTCCAAAGATCTTAAGTTAGGCTATCTTCACTACTGAAAAGGGTTATCCAGAGCTGGTGGTGTTTATTGCTGTTCTTTGTTAGCATGCAGTAGATTTCAATTCATTTCCTTATGATAACAGATCATTTATGCTGTAGCACACAATAATATTGCATATGCTGTTGTAAGATTTAATTATGCATTATACAATTTGGTATGAAGTAAAAATCTTTGTGGTAAATTATGAAAGCAGTAGATGACTCTTGCAGTTTGGAAAAAATGTATGAAATCTATCTAGAAATGGCAATGTCTTAGGACATCACACTAACAAAGTAGAATGTTTCTAGTGTTGCTACTGTGGCTGTTAGGACAACTAAGCAAATATTATTATTGCAGAAGTGTTTGATATACCCTACTCTTCCTTCTGAGACTATTAATTAGCACTGCTACACAGACTCTGCAATCTTTTTACCATTGTTTTATTGTAGTGCTATTTTAATTTAAAGATATTTTGGAGTTCTGAAAATTCTAGTTTACTGCAAAAGCAAGGCTTGTGTTTCTTTGTGTGAGATGGAGGGGATTAATTGCATTTCAAATGTGGGAGGAGCTGGAAATTTGTATTTATGCTTTAAGTAATGAACAACAGTTCTAAGTTTTCTTGAGAGTTCTGTCACAAAACACTATCAAGGATATTTAGTAACATTAATTGTGTACTATTATAGAACTAGGTATTGATTCAGAGGTATGCAAGAATCACATAGAGCAAAAGCTCATTAGTAACTCATTTGCATGTCTCTGAATTCTATAACTAATGGAGGCAGGATAACTGCATTAATACTGTTATATAGGCACATAAAGGCATACACACAGTTGTGCACGAGTTCATACATAAACACGCATACACACACCCACATGCACGCTTGGTGGCAGCGATAAACTACCTTATAGTCTGAGCAAAGGGGGGGCATAGCTAGTAAACATGTGCCAGTCTTTCCCAGGTGTGTGTGTGTGTTTGTGTATAAATCAAATCGTAAAGTGTGTGTCTGCGTGTCAGCTACTTTGGCAGGGACACAAAGCACTGATTGGACAGAGTGGGTGCTGGAGATCTTGGCTTGGCCACTCAGCTGAGATCTCAACTCTGTAGCTGTGCCAATTGGGAGTCTTATTGGGGATCTGGAGAAAGAGGGAGAAACCAGCCCCAAACTGAATGTGGTCTCTGTGTGCTGTTAAGGGAAATTGTACTTTATTGTCGGTGCACTTGTCATTCTTCCCAATGTACATCCCCCACTGGTACTAGTGGTGGGGCGTCACACAGGGGCAGTTCATTTTTATTTCCATGATGTAACTACACATGCTGTTTTTACCTCAGTAGAGTTCTGTGGAGGTATTACATTTCCTTCTTGATATTTGTTTTATTTTTTTTTTTTTTGCACAGTATTAAGAACAGTGCACTTTAATAGGAGCCTTCACAGAAGTCATTGTATCTTGGACGGGGGCAATGAGGACTGTAAGTGTGAAATGATATGAGGCTTTTAGATAATAGCAACAATAATAATGATGGTGAAGATTTTAAATAATGCCGGGGGTAGCCTAATGGTTAAGGTGTTTGCCTTACAAACACAAGGTACAGGGTTTGAGTCTCACAAGGGATAATTGGCTAGGCTTACAATGGCTCGCAAGGGCAGTTAGCCTAGTACCAACCTATGAGCAATAACAGGCAATAACAGTCTGTGTCTTTGTTTTCACTTCCAGCATCTTTAAAGGTTCTCACTGTCATTAACCTGTTTAAATAGAATCATCTGAAAACACTGTCTTCACCCATCACCCTTTCTCTGATTCTTTAGCACCAGTGTCACATTGCAGTTTATTGTTAAGTTTTAAGGGTTATTAGCTTCGCTGAAAGTAGTTGCACTGGATTTGAACCAGTTGCTGAGCAAACAGCATATTTTGCTATCTCTGGATACTAAGGTACATATGACAGGATTGTCTGCTCAGAGCTTTTTCAGTTAACAAGACAGAAGTGAATATGGGCTGCCATAAATAGGACACACAGATTGCCTGGCTTTGATGTGCATTCAGCCAGAGAACAGCTTGATTTGCCACAGTGCATTTGCAAGCAAGAAGTGGTTTTATCTGCCAAGAGACAAAACATAATGTCATTCATACGACTTTCTGTCAGGTTTGTATAATAGTTCTGTCAGTACCTTTGTACTTAATTTGTGTTTTTTATGACACATATATAGAATATAATTACTCGAGTTGTCTTTCCTGAAATGTTCCATATAATGAACATTCACTCAGTTGAATTTTTCTCTGTATTGTTCACAGTCATTTGTTCATCTTGGTTACCAAGACAGATATCATCATTTCTCTTTTTTTTGGAGAAAAAATGACCCTGATTAGCAACAGTCACCTGTATGTAACACAATACACCTTAGAGGTTAAAATGAGTTTCTTTTTGACAGCATGCAAGGTAGCTACCCTCTGAAAAAATGCCTGTGGAAGGCAGTTTGACAGTATGATTAAGACAAATAGCTGTAAATCGCATGTCCTAGTTTTAAATCTCAGCTATATGTTCCAGTTGTGCACAGTATATGATCTGTAAATATGCCTGTTAACTTTATTACTCTTCTGGGTCATCCCAATCATGACATCGTTTTAATGGAACTTAGCTAGCACAAGTAAATACCTTACTTTTTATTACTTATACAAGTGATATCCTCTAAGCTGACTTGCTTCTTTTTTATTTTTTGGTCCCTTACAACCTCATTTATATTGACCTGTCCTTCACTGTCCCCATGTCTATGCTGAGTCTGCCAGCACACTTTCTGGACTTACTGTGGTATTGCTAGTGCTGATTGTAGATCTTAAGAGTGTCCTGGGGGCTCTGCCATCTGTGATTCTGTCTGGTATTTTTTTATTTTATTTTTATTTGCCCTACCCACTTTTCCCTTTTTCCACCCCCACGCTCGCTGGTTGCATTTGAGGGCAACACCCCTATTTAAACCATGGCTCCCCTTAGGGAGTGTCATCAGTGAGTGTCCTCCCATCAGACATTGTCCAAAGGTACACCTGTTCATTAAAAGTGTTAGTAGGCAAATGAAGACTGGGAGAGTCAAACTCAGGATGACAGATAAAAGTGTGTTAACAGCAAATAACACTTTTCATGCAAAAAACTGACAATTTTTGATGTTGGGTTATCTCTGAAATAGGAGTATGCAAATCCACTATGAAACCCCAACTGACAAAACACCAGGGAACCACATCACTGATTGCATCTGAAATACTAAAAAGGTGCAACTCAAACTGCCAACAATTTTTGCAGCCCCCCCCCCCTGCATTCTCCATGTGAGAGGCAAGCCCCTCACACCTCCTGAATATATATATATATATATATATATATATATATATATATATATATATATATATATATATATATATATATATATATATATATATATATATATATATATATATATATATATTTGTTTAATTGAAAGCTCATTTCACTGAATTTGAATTCACCCTGATCAAATTGCTGAAAGCTGAAATTACTGAAAACTCATTTCACCAAATCTCATTTCACTGAAGTGAAGTACTGGTACTGTGTAGAATACTTTAAGGTAAGTAAAAGGTATATTCCCTGTTCCCCACTGCAGTGCGATCCTGGAGTTAGTATATATAGTTAGGGGGGTATGGAGGGGGCATAGCCCTCCACCTAGTTTGGTTTTATATTATATTTCACCAAAAGCTTCAAACAATACATTTTAAACCATAGACATGCATGCTTACAACACCAATGACTAACTCTTTCCAGACGATAGTATATATACCCAAACTAATTGGGGGGGCTATATAGATAACATAAATGATTACTACATTTTAAAAGTAGCCTAATGAGAAACAGTCAGTGTGCAAAAACATCTCATACATTTCATTCTGGCATGTTAAAAATACATTTAATTGTCTTTTAGCGCATTTTATTGAAAATATTTATAATAGTACCTTTATGTATCACTACTTGTGGCTTTCTTTTGCCATGTGCAAATCAAGCAAAGTTTTTGCTAACTGTAGAGTAGAACTGTGACAAACTTTCATTATGTGTCATGTCCCAAAGAGTAAGCTCATTTTGCAGCTGAGTGCTGTGGCTACAATAAGGTCCACTTCTTCCTGCAATGTGGTCCAGGTTTGTATGTCTCTTGCTTCTTCCAGTGCCATGCTACTCTGGAAAACAAAGTATAGCATTTTGGGTTATTCAGTTGCCATCTTTACATTTTTCTGCCATCTGCACATACAAACACAGACTTTAGTTTTCCTACATATCTTATCCTCGCACCGGTTGCTCCCTGGAACCAGATGGCCATGACTTAACTTTGCCATGTTGGAATGATATTTCTTGCAGAAGGCCTATAGCCAAAGTGCTGTGGTATATTCCTGAGGGAAGTTGCGAGTATAAACAAAAGGTGGCACTGCTATTTGTTAAAGAGCCAGTGTAGTAGCCTGGCATAAGTCATATAGTGGTCATCCAGTCAGCAACTCCTACATGTGTTCCAAACAAATTCCAGCATGGGAAGCAGAACTCCAAATCACTCACTTCATGCCAACTAGAAGGGATTAAAAACAATATAAGTGAATACAACAACTGTGCTGAAAACTGTTGTCTTCAATTTAGTGATTGTCTGAAATATAACAAAAACGGTTTAAAACGTATTCAGTAACAACAAAACATTTACATTTTACCTGGCTTTGTAAAGTCAGTAATCCTATTTGCACAGTGTTTGATGACCAGTTAGTGAAGTTCTTTACAAGTACACATTCTTGCAGCAACAAGCAGGCAATCTGTATTGTACTGTTTTGTTGTGCTTTGGTAATGCATTACTGATTATAATCATATATGCCCAGTTCCTGTTGCCTTACAGTAATGATGTATTGTCATTCTGAGCTGGCAAATTGTCAGTAGAGAATACTTGCTATTAGTTAACTTAATTCTATAATTAGTTTCTCATGGTGTTGAAGTAATTCTCCATGGCTTTATTTGATACTTTGTAATTATTGCACTCCATCTTACAGACTTAAAAGCCCTGCTTAAAAATAGCCATGTGACACACACACACACACACACACACACACACACACACACACACACACACACACACACACACACACACACAATACTTAAAATGTGTTATGTGTTATTCTAAATGGCAGATGAAATCTTGCATCCTTTTAACTGTAATTACTTCTGCAATCTTTCATGAGTATTTGAAATTGTTCTTTTTATTGGAACAGATGGTTGTAAACAAGATGGAAAGTTTAGAGAATATCAACATCATATGGTGACTGATTGAAAGACTAAAAATACAGCAGTCATACACAAGGGATGAAGCACAACCTCTTTTCTGCTTTGTATTGAAGGTTACTTTAATGATGCAGAGCATTACATTTAAGGCAAACCAGGTGAACGCTTCGGTACATGTACTTTAATTTATAGAAGCATTACCTGGTTTGATTTGTATGCTTCTGATATCTCCTGACATGAGGAGACAGATTCATTATACTTTTTGAATGCAGTTATTGATATAATAACTTTATAAAGTGGAGTGATCTAAAGGACGATTTGCACTCATTTCTAGAGATGTATAAAAGCATTCTCACTGCATGCTGTAGGAGACTTTAGAAATATTTCTGGCACCATTATCAACAATACCATAAAAATGTATATCAGCAGTTAAGAATAAAAGTAGCTACTAGCTGTAGGATCAGTTGCAATTTATGGTCAGAGGTAGTTGAGCAAGTGCTGTAGGACAAGAGCAAAGCCCTTGTCATGAGCACACCCTTTCCAGATAGTGTGTTCCTGCCATCTGTAATCAGGAGTGCAGTATCTTACTGCAGGATGTGTCTGAATTACTGTCATGTTGCTTTAGCAGCAATCAAACCTTTTTCAAATGAATCTACTAATAGGAGTGTCCATGTGCTGGCTATATATCTGCCACAAAGAAGTCTTAATACTAACAATTGGAGCCAAAGCCTTCAGCTTGGCCATAACAGCATCCCCTGCTCCTGGATAAGGATGGAACCGCACACCAGAAGTAATGCTTTCTTGTGACGATTACTGTCTAGGTTATCTATTAGCAGTCACTGTAGGAAAATACCTACATTCTGTGTCAAAGAAAAAAAATCTAAACCACAGCCTCTAAAACTAAAAGGCTACTTTGTCACCAAACCAAAAGAAAGTCTGCCTGTGGTATTACCTCATGTGCCTTTAAAGTTTGCATTGGACCTTCTGCTGCTCTTGTATCTGTGATTTATCAGTACTATTCATTGCCAGTGCCAGAGAAAATTTGAACCTTTCCTTGTGGCTTGCCACCTTTTCAGAGATGAAGCTGAAGATTGTCAGAGAAAAGACCAATTCACAAAAGAATGTTTGGAAGTTTGCCAAGCTAATAATATCTAGAAGGTCAGGTGGGCAAAAGATAAACAATAAGGAATCCAGGCCTAATGATTCTTAAGAAATAAGGAATTCAAGCTTAAAGGCTATTAAAAAATAAAGAATTTGGGCCAGATGCCTCTTAAGGTGTCTGAGCCTAATGCCTCTTAAAAAATAGGGAGTCCACACCTACTGCCTCTAAAGTAGCCTGGACCTAAAGTCTTTTAAAAATAAGGAGTCCAGGACTAAATGCCTCTTAAGAAATAAGAAGTCCAGGCCTACTAGGTCGTAAGAGGCCTACAGAGCAGTCTCGGACTCCTCCTTAATGGAACTGCTACACATCTGCAAATCAAAGGCTTTGCTGTATTCTGGACTGTGGTGTAGTTCCTGTGTTGTCCATTGCCTTACTTGGATAGAAGGAAGTTTCTTTGCTCACCAGTGGGAGTGGGGAGCCTTGAGCAACTTATCTGTCCCTGAAGGAGTGATCTCAGCACAAGAGCTTGTAGTAATTGGTCGTTTTGGACCATTTCCAGCTCTTTTGAAGTTCCCTGTTTAAAATCCGCCCCTGAACGTTTTTTTTTTGGCTATACTACTCAGAAACAGCTCCTTGTGGTCCTGCAGAGTGGTGCTAGCAGCAGAGAACTGAGAAAAGTGACTACTTTCCTGATCTAAGTATTTTTTTGCTGTTTTTATCTGAGAGACCTTCCTTTTCTTACTTTGAACAAGTTTAAACTGCTTTATTACCTGTTTTTTACATTGTACATTATCTGCACTTAAAGTTACATTTGGTCGAAAGTTTGTTGTTAAATTTAACTGTTGAGGCTACCCACTAAAGTGAGCTAGCCTGTGTAAGTGATTTATTACTGTTTTTCCTGCATTTCTGTGTACTTTTTAACCTAAAAAACAAAAAAAAAATATCCTTGTTTTCCCGCCTTTCTCGACTAGTTTAGACTAGTATACAGGCTTTGCTCTATTCTGGACTGTGGTGTAGTTCCTGTGTTGTCCATTGCCTTACTTGGATAGAAGGAAGTTTCTTTGCTCACCAGTGGGAGTGGGGAGCCTTGAGCAGCCTATCTGTTCCTGAAGCAGTGACCTCAGCACAAGAGCTTGTAATAATTGGTCGTTCTGGGCCATTTCCAGCTCTTTTGAAGTTCCCTGTTTAAAATCCACGTTTGCGCGGCTTTGTGCGATTGTGCGCATAGCGCAGCGCTGGTTAAACAGGCTTAAACTATTCCTGGCTCCGCCAAGTCTGCACTTCAATTTTTCTCTTAAGAAAGCTCTACTTTCAACAAAATCAGTCTATTCGTTTTATCATAAGCCTAGCACTTGCTCCTAAAACCTTTCTTTTAAGTGAAGCACCCTTAAACTAATGTAAGCACTACATCCACCTACAACCCGTGCTAATACCCACTTCCCTTCAAAGTCCTCTCTCTGACCCAGTTACACATCACCCCCTTATACTATTCTGGCATGTCGAGTGGTATATTACTGACGTCCTCTCCAGTTCAGCTGGTTAATCTGGGAATCCTGAGACAATGTTACAATTGTCTCATGTACACAGACAACCCTCTCCTCCTCCCAACAAACACAAACACATGTGAGAGATGCAACTATATAGCCAAACTGGAGGCTGAACTCTCTCAACACAGGACTAACAAGACCAGACAGGAGGAGAAGGTAACCACACACACAACAAACCCAGTCTCACATAAACCAACCAGAACTGCAAACCAAACACATAATAACACAAAGACATACTCGGAGGCTCTAATAAAAAACTTACTGAAACAACAGAGGCTCCCAAAGCAGACATCCAAGAAAACACCACCTCAAAACTCTGCACATGCAACACATCATACACAAAGTCAGTGTGCCAAACAATCACAGCTCTTAAGGCGAAACACCATGCCTAATACACTAGTAATAATAGGTGACTCTATAGTCAGACACACTGACGTCCCGCATACCAGGCTGAACAAAGAGAGGGTAATGGTGAGCTGCCTTACGGGAGCTAGGATCTGCCATATAACACAAGCACTCAGGTCACTCCAAAGCAAGTACAGATATGACTCCGTCATTGTCCATGCCGGCGTGAATGACCTGAGACGTACCTCCTTGGACTACATGAAAAGAGACATAGAGGAGCTGTCTGATTATGTAGCCCAGGCCGGTATGACCCTGACCCTGAGCAGCATCTTGCCCTCACCAAGAATGATGCCACAATACAAAGACAAGATGATCAGCTTTAATAATTGGCTCAATTACTGGTGGCATTCTAGGGGGATCCAATGTCTGTCTGCTTGGGATGACATGCTGGACAAGCCACTCTGCTTCGCAAGGGACGGCTTGCACCTGTCACCACTGGGCTTCCGGATATTGGCTAAGGCTCTTGCCACCCCCATAGTGCCTTTTTTAGGCAAGGCTCAAAAGACAAACCCACCACCTTAGAAAACAATAAAGGAAAAAATCTAAGGGTAATGCTGCTCAATGCCAGAAGTCTAAATCTCAAGATGCAGGCTCTCGAAGCACTCCTCAGTATGGAGAGCATCGATGTCTGTGCAGTAACTGAAACCTGGTTCAAGGTTCCTGAGAGCACCCCAGCCCTATCAGGTTATACCTCGTATCATGCATTTTGGCCCCAAAACCTGGGCCGAACCACAAAAGGAGGGGAAGTGTCCATATTCATTAAAGACACCCACACCTCCAGGTTAGTGGCAACTCACGAAGTATCGGAGACCATCCATGTGCAACTAACCATAGGCAAAACTGCTATACAACTTGTAGCATGCTACAGACCACCCTCGCAATCTCAAGAACTCCATTCAGACTTCCTGAAGACACTGGAGGATATGAATGTCTCACCAAATACCATCATATTGGGAGACTTCAACTACCCAAACATAGACTGGGTGCATTACTCAAGCCCCAACACCCTAGCCCAAAGGTTCCTGGAATTCATCAACTCAAATGCGATGGAACAACTAGTCACCTCCCCCACAAGGGGAAATAATATACTTGACCTGATCATCACAAACATGGGGACAAAATGCTCAACACCGGAAGTATACCCCTCACTAGTGAAATCAGACCATAAACTATTAACCCTAGATATTCATATCCCACCTCCACCCCCAGCACAAAAGATCACAGTGAGAAACTTCTCAAAAGCCGACTTTACACTCCTTAGGACTGAAATGGTATCCTTCAAGCCCCCTGGGCCAGTGGAAACCACATCCCACACTGCTGAATCCTTCACAAATGCTTTCTACGGGCATCTCCAAGAATGCATGGATCATGCAATCCTAAATAAAACCAAGACCCTTTCCACCAAAGGCAGGCATCCTATCTGGTGGACCCCAGCCATAAACAAACTTTATAACAAGAGAAGGAAGCTACTGCAAGACAGAGCAAAGTCCCATAAAGGGAAGGCATCCCTGATCAGCACTAGCAAAAAACTACGTTCGCTAATAAAATCATCAAAGGCCAACTTCGAGAGAAAAATCACTAAGGACACTAAAGATAATCACAAGGCCTTCTTCAGTTATGTTAGAAACCTGGGTGGAAACCCTCAGATATGCGCAGAGTTAGTTCATAATGGCAAAAAATACACTGAACCCACAGATATTGCCAACATACTGGCAGACAGGTTCAGTGCAAATTTCTCCCCTCCCTCTCCCCCAAAAGATGAAATAAATATCTCAGCTGAATGCAACCTCCATGAAATATCAGATGTCCAGGTGAGAGCTGCCCTCAGCAAAGCTAAAAATACAGCATCCATGGGACCTGACGGTGTCCCGGGTTGCGTGCTACGTGAACTCCTAGAGGAGCTAAACCCGCACATAAGAACGCTGTTTAATCTTAGTCTTGCTACAGGATACGTCCCTGAACACTGGCGTACAGCTACAGTGGTCCCGCTCCACAAAGGTGGCACCTCTACAGACCCTGGAAACTACCGCCCCATATGCTTGACCAGCCTGGTCTGCAAAGCTATGGAAAGGATCATTATGGAACTCATAAACAAAGACATCGAGGACCTACAGACAATTGACCCTACCCAGTTTGGCTTTGTAAAAGGTAGATCCTGTCTTTTAAACCTAGTGGACTTTTTTGAAACAGTCACTAGAGCCATCGATGAAGGCAAAGCAGTTCATACAGCCTACCTGGATCTGGCAAAAGCCTTCGACACAATACCCCACTCAGGCATCATAGACAAGCTCAACAGCTTAAATGTAAACCCGTTTGTCACAAGATGGGTTGCAAACTGGCTAAAGGACAGAACCCACAAAGTCAGAATAGCTGGAGCTATGTCAGACTCTAAGCCAGTCACAAGTGGAGTCCCACAGTGCTCTGTCTTGGGACCCCTCTTGTTCGGCATTTATTTCTCAGATGTGCAGGCAAACATAGGGGGGTTGTGGCTGACAAAGTTCGCAGACAACTGCAAACTAGGTGCCATAGTCGACACACCAGCTGACACATGCATCCTCCAGAAGGGCCTCACAGAAACAGACGACTGGTGCCAGAGTCATGGCCTTAAACTAAATGCCAAAAAATGTATAGTCATCCCCTTTGGAAAAAACAAAGTACCCACAAATTACCACATAGGTGGTAATCCATTAAGTATGGAAAAAGTAATCAGAGACCTGAGGACCCAAGTTGACAGTGACCTCTCATTTGACACCCACATCGCCAAAGTGGTTAGAAAGACCTTCTACCTTGCCCACCTTATCATGAAGGGTTTCACATCCAGATCAAAGGATGACATTGTACCCTTATATTCCTCCCTTATCAGGCCTATGATTGAGTACAATGCCCCATTTGGTATGTACCTCACCCGGCACCTGCAGCAGCTGGAGAGACCCCAAAAGCACCTTACCAAGAGGATCAAGGGTCTCCAGCATATGTCATATTCTGCCAGACTGAAAAAGCTCCAGCTCTATTCAGTAGCATACCGCCTGCTCAGATGTGATCTGTGCCTTACGTACAAGGCCATGTCCAATTCAGAATTAATGGACATGCTCCACCTCAAAAAATCCAAATCAATCAGAGCCACGAGAGCTAAAGATCTAAACCTCAGCACAAATATGAATAGGACATGCTGGAGGGACAGATTCATAACCCAGAGGCTTCCCGCACTCTGGAACAGGATACCTGTCCATGTTAGGCAGAGCCCCTCACTGACTCTCTTCAAGAGAAATCTGGACAAATGGATGGGTGATCGTAGGTTTACCCCGGGGGTCATCTCTGTGTCATTGCAAGATAGAGGCACAGTAAACTAAATTTAATTTAAATTGTACACTTTTGTATCATTACATGGGGTGGCGAAAGCCACATACACTTTGGCTAGGCTTATAAATGCCCTAGGGCAGATAGCCTAGTACTATACTATGAAACTATGAAACTATGAAATTGGACAAGGGTCACATTATCAAAGGACCTAAACCTAGCTTGCAACTTAAACAAGACTTGCTGCAGAGACAGATTTTTCTCCCAGAGGTTGCCAAACTACTGATTCACAATTAGGCAGAGCTCATCTGTAATCCTATTTAAGATCAACTTGGACAACTGGATGGAAAACCGTACATTAACCCTGGGGGGTTTCACCTGGGTCCCTCCTTGACAGGAGTAGTTGGTGCTACTCACACACGGTACAAATACGGACTATTTCTCTGGTCTATAAGGAAACAAGGATATAACTTGACTAGGCTTATAAGGGCCCCTGGGCCTGGGCCATTAGTCTAGTAACCTCCTATGAACCCATGAACCTATGAAGAGATAAGGAGTCCAAGCCTAATGCATCTTAATGGGTAAAATGTCCAGGATTAATGTCTGTCAGACAAACTATTTGTCAGAGTCTGCTACATCAGCTATGACATTTCTTTTCTTGCCATCCACATCTTTCATCAAGAATTACTTTGTTTTGATTTTGTCCATCAGTTCTCCTGTCATGAGAAATATACTGAAGGGAGGGGATCTCATATGAGAAGTCAGCATACAGCCTGCCAACTGTAAATTGTAAAATCTACAGAGGATGGACATAAAAATAGCTTTTACAGTAGTACAAGTGCCCAATTCCTCCCTCCCCCTCAAGTATACTAATTCATGACTATACAGCTATGGTAAAAGATAAACACCCTTCAAGATGCAGTTGCAGCATGGTACACAGATGTAAAAACAATCTGGGACTGTCGAGTTCTGAGAATTAGGATCAGACGATGTGACATTCTGTGCATTGGCATTCATCGAATGATAGGTCCATCATGAATAGGATCCCATCAGTCACTACTTTTGGGATCAAGCACTTTACAGTTATTACCAACATACCTCTCAATGACTTAGCACAAGAAATCTGGACAAAGCCTGACATTATGGGGGAACAGAGGCCCAAAAATAGGGACAGATTTTAAATATTGCTCTTATAAATTTAGAAAGTTGATAGAATAACAGGAGTTGTCTTGGCATGTATTTTTCTGTAGAATATGAAGTCTGAAACTCAGATATATTATTTAGTGATGTCAGTCCTCAAATCATCCCGGCGATTTACCAGAAAACCATAGAGTTTATGAGAAACAGACCAAAAATATGAGGCAAAAATCTGGACATTCTGTGAAAATCGAGACAGTTGACAGGTATGACAACCACCTCCCAACTTTCACTAGTAACGGTTAACAGCTCAGTTTAGATGCCAGGTTCATAATAACAGGCATAGAGTCTGACTCAAGTTCATGGATGTTTCATCTTCAGTATGCTTCTTGCTGAGAAATATTTACTTAGTGGTCAGATTGAGGAATCCAAATAACGTCAGTGAGAGCTACTACATGAATCTTTTCCTGACTTGTTGGAAGCTGACTGAGCATATGCACTGGAGTTCTTTGCAACAGGTAAGTAGAGATTTAGCTAGACAAGGTTTTCCACCAGCAGTCCTACTGTTACCTTAATAAGTGCAGGCCTTTCAACAGACCTGTCCACACTGATCTTATTGACATGGGCTCCATTTTTGCTGGCCCTCTCCTGAGTGCAATTTGCCACCCATTTGCCTGTGCCCCCTGTTTCAGTTTTTCATCATCTTCATACACAAGAGGTGAAAAACATTACTTTCATGGCAGGCATGCTAGTAACAAGAGACTATATTCGTCTCCCTATAAGTCATTTGAGCCCTGCATTTATGGCAAGACTGAGGAGTCAAGAGTGTTTTTTTTTTCTGAAACAGACCATGATAATGAGTTCTCTTCTGCCATCTTATCTCCAGAGGATACTTAACAGTGGTAGATTGGAGAATGTTTTTGATGGTCATAACATCCCATCAAAAGAAGGTTTAGTGCCTATTCTGGGCAGAAGTGAGCAGAATTCTGTCATTACTCCTTCAGAGATTATATTAGAAGATGTCATTTATACTAGTCTGAAGCAGTCAGAGTCAAATGTGTATTAAAAAAAGTATATTATCTTTATGGGAATGATTCAGACTTCCTGCTAATTCTTTTCTTTCCTTTGCACACTATAATTCAGTGAAACTGCAGCACCTCTCTTCTGTTTCTTCTATCAATGAACTGTGCTTTCTGAACCTGTGTGGTAAGAGGACATCTGATACACCCACTCTAACACTCCAGATCCTGTGTGGTAAGAGGACATTTGATACACCCACTCTAACACTCCAGATCCTGTGTGGTAAGAGGGCATCTGATAAAGGCCTTCTTACGCTGAAGAACATGTGTGGTAAGAGGGCATTTAATACAGCCTCTCTGACACTGAGTCTAGTTTGTCTATGGTTCAGAAGCTCTTCCTTCTTCCAGATTAAGCAGACCATAATGCTATACAGAAGCTTCTCGCTACTGCCTCTACAACAGACTTAAGTCAGTTGTAATGTTAATTCCTCTGTTACCACTGTCATTGGTAGGGGCTATATCTGTACAGGATAACTTGGCAGGCTTTGTCTTCTGTTCATGAAAGTTTAGAAAGCACATTTTAGATGTATTTAATAGTAACTACAACTAATAAACTCAGACCAGCAGAACAGGGGTAAAACAACACAGTACTTTGTAACTGTACAAGAGTTAAGTGATTACAGAAGATAATGGCTTAACAGTAAACTTCAAATCCACTTAGGAAATAGATACAAGTGCTGCAAGGTAATAAATGTTAGTTACAATAACATACACGAAGGAATGTAAGCATGCAGTACAACATTGCAGGAACTGCAATCTGGAACATCTTTGACATGAACGGGTAGAGGGTTCAAAAAACAGAAACAAGGAGTAAAATGTACAAAACTCTGTAACGAAGCGAAGCTGATAAGATAACAAAGCCACACAGTGAACTGCATAAACTGATTTATTACTTTTATAACATAAAAACAATGATATACTAAGCGCTTTCACCCATCCACATCAGGGCATCATCAGAGTACAAAGAATTAACAACAAGGCCATTCTTTATATAAAATACCTAACAGCATAATAATTTAATTGAAGAAGGGATTTAATTAAAAAAGTGGTGTCTATTAAAGTGACTTAGCACAAAGACATAAACAACGTCAATAGATATAAAAAAAAATGTGTGTTTGTATATCAAAACAATAAATAAATAAATAAATGGGTATATGTTAATACAAAATAATAAATATTAGATAAAATCTAAATATTATTATAAATGTTTGTACAAAAAGTTAAAAGTGTAAAATATATTGGGATATAAATCAGATATGCTGTTTAAATGAAAATAATACAGTTTGTTGAAACAAACTACAATTTGTCACAAAATGTATGTATGCGTATTATATATGTGAATTGTTGAAAATAAAATTTAATAATAAAAATGTATAAACTCTTTAATATATATTGTATATAAAATATGTACATAAATATGTTGTAATATTTTGTTTATTTATACTTAAATGACAACACAGTTGCCGTTGTAATAGGTCATATAAAATGCCATGTAAATTAGTTGTTCTAGACGCAGGCATGAGTGGAGCAGGAGAGTCAGGTGAACCTGCTGACCGAACTTTCACATTGATCTCCATAGCTTCTACCAGGAGCTTTTGTGCAGGTTTCTAGTAGCGAGTTTATGTAAACAGTCATCTATGCTGGGGCTTCCAAGGACTTGTATGGGCAAGATGACAAAGCTGGGGATTCAGAGGAAAAAAAAGTTCATGTTAAGGGCAACTATAAAAAGGCCCTGTTTACACAATGCACTATTTTGTATTGCACTATTTTGTATTATCTTCGAATTGTTGTTAATTCCCACACGTGCACTTTCCTGCACTAGTTAACAGTGGAGGGTGATGCAGCCTGTTCATACAAGCGCCTCCTCAATTCACTATGTCACAAACAATACACACACACACACACACACTTGTGCAAACATACACACACCTCACATACCGCATACTTGTGTCTGTGTTGTCATCACATCCTCGGTGCCTCCTTTCTACCAGCCATGGTAATTCACAGATGATTATAATTAGTCATTAATGCCAGACATCAGAGTTCCATACTTCATATCCCACAGTAAATGCATATTACTGTAAAAGTTATTATAGATATTGTCTAAGAGGAATAATTAAATTCTACCCCTGTGTGTTTGTCCCACCATTACTTCGTCTTTGTTTAGGTTTCTTACCTTATGAGGTTGAGAAGTATATCTTCTGCTTCCTGTCCCTCTCCCTTGTAATTTATGAACTGTTACAGGCATTGAATAATGCCCAGGGTTCTCAGTGTATGTTATAAAAACCCTTACTAAATTAACTTAAAACTTAGTACAGTGGGTTAATGATGATGCTTACTGCGGAAAGGGTACAGGTTTTAAAACAGTTTTCTGCCATTTTTATTTATGTTTTTTTAAGTCTCCATTGCATCCCAGATGTCAAGTAGTGGAGCTGAGGTCTAATATCCTGAGTGGGAGGGTAGAGAGTTGGAATCCACTTCAGAGCCTTTAAGGCATGCTACTTATAGTATTCCTGGTCTCTAGTGGTTTCCCACTCCGTTTTTATTTGTATTTAATTAAGTGCCTTTAAAGTGTATTAAGTACTCCTTGGTGTGCAGTGTTCCCCCAATCTATATTACGTGTAAGTACCAAAAAGGCACAAGATGACAGTGTAATCCATGGTGGCTAATGCACTCCCCATTCATGCCTTCAAAGGTATGCCAGTCTTCCCAAAATGTCATATCTTCAGAGATTACCCTTGGTGACTCCTGCTCACCTCATCTCACATCTTCAAATATCAGTGAATCTTCTTTCCCCATCTCATTTTTTCAGCCTTTTCTTGTTAGTCAAGGGGTATGCAGAAGTATGACAGCCACTCACACCCATACACACACACACACACACACACACACACACACACACACACACACACACACACACATATACACACACACACACATACACACACACACACACACACACACACACACACACACACACACACACACACACACACACACACACACACACACACACACTCACACACACACACACACACACACACACACACACACACACACACACACACACACACACACACACACACACACACACACACACACACACACACACACACACACACACACACACACACACACACACACACACACACACACACACACACACACACACACACACACACACACACACACACACACACACACACACACACACACCTACACACACGCACCTACACACACACACACACACACACACACACACACACACGCTATGTACCGCTCCTTCCCCACCTGATCAGACTCGGGCACACTGACCATCAGATGAATTCCAATACTGATGGTGCATCACAGCTAATAACAATGAATGATAATGCAATACTGCATGTGGGAGGTGTGTCACTGAGAGACAGAGCTCAGACATCAAAGGGTTCTTGGATAAAGAGAAGCAGGTGCTGGAGAGAGTATGTTGTAGGCTGAAACGTTGGAGACGGCATTTAATTTGGAGTGGACGGAAGGTTTAGAAAAATAAGTTAAAGTAAGAAAGAGAAGATAATGAAACTATTGATGCTGGACTGTTTACGAGCGAGATAGGAATAGAATGGGCATGGTCATATGAGATTCTTAGCATGGAGAAAAGTCTAGGAGGTAGGAAATGGAAGCAAGCGTGAGGGCACAAAGGTACAGAAGGAGCGTGTAGGTAAGAAGAAGTCTGAAGAAGATGACAGAATAAACTAGAAAAGGAAGGAGAAGAGAACTGCCACATGACAGCACTTCGGGGAAGGAAAGACTGTGATGGTCAGTATGTATAGTCTGGCCAGTCTGGCCATCCTAGACATGTACAGTTACTGTGGGAGAAACATGGCTAGAGATGTTATTTAAATGGGTATACTTACTGGACAAAAGTTTGTTTCATATTAACTTGTGTATTTCAGTAAAATGTGAGGAATTATAATGTATTAAAGTTTAAATCAGAAAATCCAGTCAAAAAAGCTCTCCATTTTGCTTTGATAAGGCCCACTTTGCCAAAGAAGTGTATTTATTTCCTACAAGCTTCATATGAACAGTTCTCTATTTTCTACAACTAAAAATATTCACAGTGTTTCTCTTAATATGCTCATAGTCTAGCTATATCTCTTTTTTTATGTGATACCTTCTGGGAAAGTATGGGCATCCTGGGGTAATAAAACATTTACACATATCTCCCTGTATAGCTCTGGGGATAGGACCTGTTTTTATTACCTGTGCTTGCGTGTGGGTTTGCTAAAGGTACAAGTAAGCATGTAGATTAGGTCTTCTATTAATTATGCTCTGACAGAGAGCAACAAAAAACAGGGAGTGTGCAGTTAAACCAAATAACCAGGGTCATTATAATATCTTAATGGAAGCCTCTTAAAGGTGCCTCTGCAAACCTTATGAGGTTTGGAATACCTTTCAAGTATTGTTAAATGTGGTAATGTACTTTTTGTTATAATTCATTGACTATGTCCTTGTAATAATGTCAGAACTATAGAAAACAAAGCTATTCTGTCTCTTTAGAACCTCTGATGAACCCACTGGTTGATGATCACGTGGCATAGGTGTGTAGGTTCTTCAGCTGCTTTCCACACCATTAAGATGTACTGTTAGCTAACTTGGGATCTTCTGAATTGCCTGTAACAGTCTGTCTGTGTGTGAGACATAGGCAAATTTACTTTCATATAAAAATAATCAAACTATATTAACATATATTTTGGCGAGTGTAGACATCTGAATGTGTGCATGTGTAAGTGTGGGCGAGTCGTACATGTGAATAAGTGTGTGTGTGTGTGTGTGTGTGTGTGTGTGTGTGTGTGTGTGTGTGTGTGTGTACATGCGCGCATGTGTGTGGGCGAGTATGCTTGGGAGTGTGTGTGCGTGTGTGTGTGTGGGTGTGGGTGTGGGTGAGTGTGCACATGTGAATATGTGTATGTGTCTTGGAGGGACAAGTGTGTACATGTGAACGTGAGTGCATAAGTGAGTGTGTGGAGGCGAGTGTGTATTGCATAAGTGGGTGTGTGGAGGCGAGTGTGTACATGGGAAAGTGTGCGCATGTATATGCGTTTGTGAGTGTGTACATGTGAATGTGTGTCCATGTATGGGTATTTGTGTGTGCGTGCATGTTTTTGGGTGTTTACATGTGATTGTGTGTGTGGGGGCAAATGTGTACATGTGAATGCATGTATGTGTGGATGAGTATGTACATGTGTCGGTGTGTTTGAATGAGTGCGTAGATGGGAATGTGTGTGGGGGGGGTGTGAGTGTATACATGTGAAAGTGTGTGCATGTGTCAGTGTGCATGTGTGTGTTTGTGCGTGCTTGATTGAGTGTGTACATGTGAACATGTGTGTGTGTGTGTGTGTGTGTGTGTGTGTGTGTGTGTGTGTGTGTGTGTGTGGGGGCAAGTGTGTACATGTGAATGTGTGTGGGGTGTGATAGAGTGTACATGTGAATGTGTGCATGAGTCTTTGTGTGTGAGTGTGTACATGTGAATGTGTGTGTGTGTGTGTGTGTGTGCGTTTGGGGGTCAAGTGTGCATATGTGAATGTGTGCATGTGTGACTTAAGCCCCTTCATATTTAAAGACCAGATTTTCCAGTGGTACAGACTCCTAAAGAAGGATCTAACTGTTGTGCTCATAGTAGCTCATGACACTATTCTAGAAGGTATTACTGGCCTCAGATTTGTTCCAAAATTAGCCGATCACACAGTTTCTAATTAAATAAAGAACTTAAAGTAAGCTGGAACAAAATATGTACAGTTTTAGAAGTAAGAGTGTCAGGTTGGTTGAGCATGGTTGGCATGCAGGTTATTTCACAGCATAAATTTGCAGTCTGAGCTGTCTGAATTAATTTAATTGTTACAAGGCTAAAATAGTCTTTATCAGAGTGCTTACATGGATTATATGATATGTCTGACATGGATTATTGACTCAATGATTTTTAATGAACCTGTTTCTGGCTAATGAAAAGTTTTGAATATACGCAGACCACAGCTTTTTAGTCATGGTAGAAAGACCTTACTGCATAGTGCTAATATATTTGTTCACAGAAGCAGACAGAGATTTGAGCTCATACATATAACATGCATGGCAGTCTCAGAGTTGGTATCTATATGTTTGGGAGGATTGGAGACTTGCACCCCTCCTACAAATGGGGGGCACAGATGGGGCTTGCTCCTTGCAAAAAAGACATTTAAAGGAGAAGAGCGATGTTCAAGATCGCTCTCCCGAATTCTTGACTTTCTTTTAGTCTGTTGTCGCTCGACATTACTAGCCCTGTGGTTCATGTTGTTCAGATTCTGAACGTTGTGCTTGCAACTACTTCCTCTGCAAACATTTTTAACTATGTGTGGATCTAAATTATGGTTTTAAAAGTATGTTATCTAATTTCTTGTCTCATCTGTAATGTGAACTGTTATGCAACCAGCATTTCGCCAACTTCAAAGCCAAAAAGAATGAAGAAGCTAGTTTCACGGATGCCCTTTTATTTTGTGCAAGTTTTAAATGAGCTAGTGCAAGGTCACAAACAAGGGAAAGATAATCTGGTCAGCAAGTAGAAAAAGCACATGAAATGGAGTCAAACAGCATTGCAAAAATGTGCCATGTTCCTTTACAGTCGAAATAGTGTGCATGAAGTCACTGCATATTAAATCATGTGTGCATAGCTTTTTTCTTCAGTATCAAGAATGAAATCTAGACTAATGACAGGGCACTGAATCCTAAATATGATGTCATTATAGTTGTCCAAACCAAAATACAAATGTGTAAGAACACACCAGAAAATGGAGGGTGAGGGATCAGGTGGCCAGCCTTGAATGAAGGCATGATCGTATCACTTTCAAAATGGCACTTAACATTTTGGAAAGCAAACACATGGTTCACAAGGTGGTGATGCAGCTCTACTAGCCTTTGCACTTTCTATAATAAGAGCAAGATGTTTGTTTCCTACAATGATGAGTCTTCCATAGTTCAGTGCAGAATAAAACGGACCTAAAAGGTAATGGCCTGCCTTTATATGTGAATCTGATAAGAATGATTCCCAAGGTTTACAGTACTAGCTGTCCTTAGTGCAGCAAGGATAACGGCCCTGTTAG